>NC_064546.1:23566389-23866389 GCF_023856365.1 Brienomyrus brachyistius
TTGTTGTTTGATGCAGTGTCGTAGGGGCTGGTAAAATCTGGCAGGAAACATGGTTTATTACACGCCTTTTTTGACCGTGCAGAGCATTTGCATGATGTGTGCTGTGTTTATGTATAAATATGAGCATGTGTGCATAGCTTATAAAAATTAGGAATACAGGTTGTTGCCTTTCTGATAGGCGCTACATAAATATTTTACACAGTACTGGACTTGCACCTGCAAAAGTGCCACATTCACACACTCTGTATTCATAGCAAGCAGTGTGGGGGCCACAGAGGCCAAGGGTTTAGTGCTCTTAGGGGGCACCCGGGTGACAGCAGATGTGCACTTCCACCCCGGTGTGACGGTATCAAGCTCGCCCACCATTTTCCAGGCGAAGCTCCCTGTCAGCTTGGAGCTAAAAGAAACGTTCCGTGTTTGATGTGACAAAAATCCAGAGAGAGGGGAACCTGCGGAGACCCCAGGAAACAGGGGTGAATATGGATGGGGGGGCTGAAAATGTTCAAGGTGCATCCAAAAAGCTGGGCTTGTGGAAGCTCAGGGAGTATGTGACCTGTGAATATCAGAACTGGCAATAGGAAGTTTCCGGTTTTTCGTTGGTAGTCAGCTGAGGACAGTCACTTGAATTTCACAATGAAAACTTTTCTGAATAGTTATGATGCCCCCCAACCCTAAAGGTAGCTCATGAGACCAGTGTGTGGCTCAGTGCTATTGAGTTGGGACACTGATCAGAAGGTAGTCGGTTCAAATCGCATGGTCAGTTTCACAGTTGGGCCCCTGAACAAGGGCCCGAAGCGCCCGGTTACTCCAGGGACTGTCAGGCTGCTTCCAAAACTGTATGCCACTTTGGATAACAGCCTCAGCTAAAGAAATCATTTTAACTGATTCCTACTGACTTGATGCATCAGGAGTGGATTCCTAGTCAAAAAAAAGCCAGACATGACGTCCTTGGCCACAGTGCCCAACGTCTGCAAGGGAAACGGAATAAAACAGGATTCACTTCGTCTCGTATGTCCCACAGACAGTCGCTGGCACTTGGCAGATCGTTAAGCGCAGGACAGTCTTCTGGAACATTCCGCCCTGGCCCTGGTGTTTGTTCTCAGATGTTCGCTTGTGAACAGAGGCTGTTGACGACCATCATGGGTGGGAAAAGAAAGGGAACGAGAGGTCAACAGAGAGGTGGTGGCCATGAATACCAATCGGATGAAATGAACTAGCATGCACCGCTAAGGCTAGCCTAGCACCGGTCTATCCCAGGTAAGCGGCCTGACAGGAGCATTTTCCCAAGAAGCACAGTGTGCTCGGAAATAAACAAATAAACGATGCTGATGACCTCCACGCTGTGCCGGCCAGGGCCAGAAGTGGCCATTAACGTCTTATCAGAGCACACAAGAAGGTCGTCGGAGATGATAAAGGTTTATCTCCCGCTTACATGTGGCCAAGCACTGGGAAGCGTGGGAGGAGGAGGAGCAGAAAGAGGAGAAGAGAGGACTCTAGGAGGAGGTGGTACCAGCAAGCTCCAGTTCCAGTTAAAGGGTTCTGTGGGTATACACTTGGTGTAGAACACCAATGATTTAGTAGGAAGATCCAGAATAAGTTCTGCTGGTGCTAAACACCTATTGAAAACCTCCCTGGAGACAAATCTGAATCAGCTCTCAGACTTGCGCGCTTCAAGGCATGAGTATGGCCCTTAAGCAAGTCACACCGCTTGTTCTCCCTGCTCGTTATACATCACATCCATCAAGCCATCAACAGCACACAGAGTGTCCCACCCCCCACCCCCCCGCTCTTCAGAGATGAAGCCGGGCATATTTATTGAATGTGACCTTTCTGGGGGCAGGTTCAACATCGCGTTGACTTAGTCACCTTGCACAGATCGCTGGGGTGTGGGTGTCGAGGTGGCCCCCTCCAGCCCCGCAGTGTGGAATGACATCGTCCTTTGATGCACCGGCACTTGTATGAAAGCGGGCCAGGCCCGAGGGCCTGACAGATGAGACGGAAGTGTGGAAGAAGCGAAAGCTCTCTCTTCAAGGGAGGATGAAAGAGGAGTGGTTGTGCTCGCCAGGTGCCCCAGTACCGACCCGTTATCTGACCGGCTCCAGGAAGCTAACTTCCGCCATCAGAACCACAGTACCAGACTGTTTTCAAGAAATATTGACATTTACAGAGACATTAAAGGATGTCCTGGCCCAGTGCCATAATTCCCTTACTTAAAGAGACAGTACACAATTGTAACCTGTAGGCATTTACCATTATTATTAGTCATTAACATGCACTAGGGGGGGGGGGGGGGGGGATGTGTGTCTGCTGCACAGCCCAGGAGGTGGAAGTCAGGATTATCGCTCTGTTTTCTTTGGGTGTCGAAAGTTCATGCAGACGATGGAAGGAAAAGCTGTTTGAACACTTCGCAGCCTTTGTGTCGAGTTCCTTCAAAGGAAGGTTGAGTAATGCTGCAGCGTCTGGGGTTTACAGCCTGCAGGAGTGGCCTGTCCAATACTGCCCGTCTGTCCAGTTAGCAGCTCTGGATATGCTCCGAACATTAGACAGCCAATGACAAAGTTTTTAATTTTAGATTAACAGGCTGTGTTCGTTAATGACAAATGTAAAAACAAAATCCACTGAACCTGCTTCCATAGCCTGGAGAAAGTCGAGTTTAATTGGCTTCAGATACGTCACACCACTCACTATGGTACCATCAGACTAATAACTATCTTTGCATCGTAAAATCGAATCCTTTCTCTCTTCCATTAAGAGCTTCCCTGATTTCCACTTATAATGGAATTAGTCCGACTTACTAATTAGCCTAATAATAGTTCACATTTTGCCTTTCTTACATATTGGTGTTATATTCCTGGTTTGGTTCCCAATGGCGTAGGAGAGAATCTGACATCGGAGGGACATAATTATCCATTCATCCATTTTCTGTAATGGTTTATCCCATTTAGGGTTGTGGAGGGTCCGGAGCTTATACCACAGGCTATGGGTGCAAGGCTGGGAACAACCTGGGGAAGGGCACCAATCCATCACAGGGCACACTCACACACCGTTCACTCACACAATTATGTAAAGGCAAAAGTCTATTTAAAGTCCATTTTAAGCTGAAGCCTGCCTATTAGGGGAACACCCCCCAAAACTCCCGATTACCACACCCCTGGGTATCCCTATGACATGAATTCCTTGTCTCTTGTAATCTTATGTGGTGTCAGGGTAGCTCGGCATAGCTAGATAAATATGCAGGATAAGACATGTTAGCATGCCCCAAAGGGAAGTTAAGAGCACTCGGCACCTGTGCTTCCAACAGATTTCCAAGGATTTCCCTCTGCTATGAAGGGAACGTAACACTAGTATAGAGTGATCTTGGTGCCAACAATGTCTGAACGGTTTTATATTAAGTTTAAGGTGCTGATTAAGAATATGACTTCAGTTTTGCCAGATTGGCCGTATTTTCTGAGATATTTAATAGTTAATTAGTTAACGCAACACGTTTGAAAAGCATTCATAATTACAAGAATTTTAGTTACAATTAGTAAGTAAACAGTCTAACATTATACAAAAAGAAATGAAACATATCTAACAGTGATAGGAAAATTTTATGTATGATATGATTAATACAATATTAATTAGTTATTAATGTCAATGCTTCAAAAAACGCTGTTTATGCGATCAGTGTGTCATCAGAACAATCACATTGGAGACTCCAGCAGCAGTCTGCCATCATGCGTATGTCCCCTCTGCCTTGATATCTCTCCTCCATCACCCTCATATCCTGGTGGAACCTCTCGCCTTGTTCCTCACTGAAGTTATCGGGAGATGTTTAAATGGCTATGAAGATCGGCATAGTTATGCTCATATTAACTCCCAAATTTCAGTGTCAGGTGTCACACAAGATCCCACAAGGGATCAAAAAACTAAAATGGAATAAATAAAGACTAAATTTACAAAGAGGGGAATCGGGGAACAAACCACAACAAACACAAAAAAAACAAACCACTAAGGGACAAAACTCAGGCAGAGACTTAAATACTAAAACTGAACTGGGTAACGAGACAGCAGGAGTGACACAGACAATTAACCAATCGGGGAAGGTGCAGGATAACGAGCAATCAGGAGCACACGCAAGGGCAGGCACAAGAATGGGCAACAGGTGAAACTAATTAACTCAGGGAACTCAACAGGGAAGCGAAAAACTAAGCAAGGAAACAGGGAAACAAAGTCTAGCACTGGGGAATTAAACTGGTAAAAGCACAAGCAGGGGCACAAAGCATGAAGCCAAAACCAAGTACAAATCACAAGACACAGGAACTCATACAATGAAACACTAGGGAACAAAATACAAAAACAGGAGGGGGGATTCAAACACAGGACAGAAGGCTTCACAGACAATCAGATGCTCAATGTGTTGAGCCATGAGGCCGACAGGAAATGGGGGGGAAACACAAAGACTGACAAAACGAGGGATGGGATGACCAGCGACACCTGCTGGCCAAACAGGGAAGGGACACAGAGTGAGACCGCAGCTGAGCCTGACATGAAGATAGCAAGCATATCTTACACCAGTGCTTCATACTTGTCTGATCTGTGATTACCCAAGTAGTTCTTCATAACAGAGACAAAACTCTTGCAGGCAGTAGCAGAATACATCAGGATTGCTGATGCGGGCTCTTCTTGATGAAGTCATAATTTTTACATGCATTTATAAACTTATTAAGACAGAAATTGTTGGGTATAAACCAAGACTGGGTTGACAAACTTACACTGTAACCGACTTCTTTCCACTGCAAATTCACCGTTGAATTCTGGCTTCAGAAAGTGGCTTTTACAGCATTGTAGGCCTACAAATTGAAATACAAAATGATTAGATGGGATATTTCATTACCTAAGACACTGTTAAAGAGTCAAAAGACAGACCAAAAGCTACTGCATTTGCTATCACATACAAGTCGTATTGGAGGAATGCATTATTTTCATGGATGTTCATTATCTCAAAAACTCAAACCTTGGCACATGAAGAAAAAAAAATTGTAGAGCTCTGTAACTACGGTAACTGCATAGTGGGAAATTGAAATAGTCAATTTGCTTGCAGTCACCACACACTTGAAGAATAGGGGTGGAGAGAGGTGCCCAAACAGGGGTGTAGAGAGGTACTCCAAGTAGGGGTGGAGGGAGGTACCCCAAATTGGGGTGGAGGGAAGTGTCCCAAATAGGGGTGGAGAGAGGTGCCCAAACAGGGGTGGAGGGAGGTGCCCCAAATTGGGGTGGAGGGAGACACACACAATTTAGCAGCTACTGAATATGTTTGTGCACTGTGGAGGGAAATTGGAGAATGTGGAGGACACAACGCAGGGAGAACCTGCAAACTCCACACACATGGAGCCATGGCTGAAACCCGAACCCTGGTCCCAGAGGTGTGAGGCGTCAGTGCCAACCACTGCACCACCATGCCGCCCCACATCCCTTACCGTTTCATATTATTATATGTGTGGCATACATATTATACTTATTATATGTACAACACTCTGCTTATTGTATGGTTTTGTTCATATTCTAGTTACTCCAGTATTCTTTCTCTTTCTGTCTGTGACATTTGTCTTGTTTATACTGTGTACAGCATGTAGCTACTGTTTGTGTGAGAGCCCCTGTCAGACAGTGACAAACATCCCCATTATGATCCTTAATATAATGACCGGCAGCTCCTGAAGTGCAGCTTCAGCATACGTCCAGTAGATCAGCACGATCCTTTCTCTTACAGACCTCATCCTTTATCAGCGTTTAAGGCAGAATCGTGAGTTTGGCCAAAGCTTCTATAAATATCCGAATTGAAAGTCAGGCCTATTTATAATGGTGTCCAGAGCCACATAAGAAACGCTGATGTCGGATGGGTGCCTTTCCGTCTGCGAAACCTCGGAGAGTCCCTCTGTAAAAGGAGGATATGATTCTTTAAATTTAATTTGGGAGCCAATATGCTGACAGGAATCTGAGGATTGTGTGTGTGTTTGTATGTGTGTCTGTCTGTGTGTGTGTGTGTGTGTGAGAGAGAGAGAGAGAGAGACAAACAGAGACAGACAGACAGAAATGATCTATGACTAAGGTGATAAAATCTGTTCTGGTATATTAAGACAATACGGAGAATTTCTGATTGTCTATGAGGATAATAATAGTTTTATGTATTTTTTGGTACAGATGGTGAAGGAAGGAACCAATGAGGTGGAGTAATTCAACGGCACACGACTGGAAGATAAGTGACCTTGCACCACCCACCAGCAAGGGAGAGGATTTCCTATAGACAGCTGGGACACGGGGAGAAAGCAGGTTAGTGCAGAAAGGCTGTGGGCCTCCATGCTGTCTCCCAGTTGCCTGACTTTCCCTGAGAATCCTGTCAGCTCCCCAGCATCTTATGATCTCTGCATATGCTTGGAACGTACCAAATGCTCTGGAATCCCGGGGTTTGACGTAGGTACCAAAAGGGGTCGAACCACCCAAGTTTAACCTTACCTATGAGGTAGGTAGTGTGCTGGGATTCTGCCGTGGACACCTGGCTGAGAATAACCCCGGGATCTGACTGGCCTTGGAAGAAGCCCGCATTCTGACCTCGCGTGGAAGGTACCAATTTTTGCTGGAACCTTGTTGGGCTTTTTGCAACCTTAACCTTATGCTCAGTGCCTGGAATTGAGCCAGACGTAAGTTGGGAAATTTTCCCAAACTAATTGTGTACACATTACATTTTTAATTCATTTTAATCTGTTGGCAATGTGCCAGGTTGGCTGCGTAATGTGATGGTACAAGTTACACCAGCCTCACACCTGCACTATTTACACTGAAAGTGTTGAGTGTAAATGCGAAACTATCATAGGAGAACAGCTGCTTCTTCTCTATCAAAGGGTAAAGCACTCAAATTCGGCCCATACAGCTCCCTTAGAGGGACACGCAGCCTCTCACTGATGTCGTGCCAGTGTATCAGAGGATGTGTCCGTGTTTTAGTTACATCCCAAAAGATCACGTCCTGAAAGTGGGTTAATTGTGCGAGATGTGGAAGCTGGCAGTGTGACCTTGATCGCCTGCAGCTAGTGGCTGCGGCAGGTGTGCCGCCGTGTTTTCAGGGTAATCTGTCACTGCCACTGAAGGTGCTCCAAATACCACGGGACAGCCTGTCTTCCAGGTGCATTCACGACAAATGAAATGTTTGATGCTTTTTTTTTTAACAGAATAAATATCACGGATTGGGCGTTCAATGCTTCACTGCACCAAGCAAAATTTGTCATAGTAATTACTGTGCACCTGTGCGTACAGCCCTGTCAGGCCACACATTACTCAGGACCTACTACTTTACATGTGAAAGCGACCTGTAGAAGTCCTACTCCACATTCCACTATCTCCAGCAGAGCAAAGGCTCAGTTTGAGGGTGGAGGAAGCCCTCCAGGTCTCAAACCTACGTACAAGCTGCCATCAAACACTCACATTTATCCCTGCACAATCCGGCAAATTCATTAATGATAAATGGTTTATTCGCCATTTGCACAAGTACCAGTACAATGGAATTCTTGCTCTCTATAGCTTGGGGGTCGCAGTGGAGGGTCAGCCAGCGTGTGGCTCCCCTCGAGCCGGGGGGGGGGGGGGCGGTTAAGAACCTTGCTGAAGCAGCCACCGGACATGTGACTAGTCTGCCGAGCCCAGGGCTTGAACCAGTGACCTTCCGATCACGGGCACAGAGACTGAAGCCCTCATAACCCCCAGCTCCTTTCCTGTGAATGAATGAGTATCTGTGAGTATACAGTAAGAGGTCCTGTCATGGCACCAGCTGGCTGGCCAGCACAGCGTAGTGGAGCAGATCCTCTCTTCCTCCCCAAACCAGACTAACCAGTTCTGACAATGCACCTGCAGCCCCTGGACTCATTACCTGGGCCTATGTAAGTCCAGTGTGTCTTCGGGGCCCATTGTTCAGTCACTGAACTTATCCATGCACTTACCTGTGTGCTCCAGCCCTGTTCCTTACTTGCTGTTTACCTAAGTTCCTTGTAGTCATGTTCCCCTGTTGATTCCTGCTGTCTACGTTTATAAATCTCACCCATTTTCTTATCGACCAGTCCGTCTTTGCCTTTGGATTTACTATCCTAGTCTAAGCCATGACTGAACCAGGAAATGGCGTTAATAGATTGCGAATGGGGGTGTTGGCCTGCTTGTTTTCAGGAACATCGACTCCACCGCCGAAGCTGGGGGCCAGCCTTATTGCAGTGGGTCCTCCTGCAAACCTAAGGTCCCCACCGACACCTTTACGACGTATTAAAATAGACAGTTAATTGAAAAATATTTCTGATTGTCTGGGGGGCTTTTATTTGACTGTGCTACATTTTGAATTACATTAATGGAACATTATGAATCCAGTGAAATCAGTGCATTGCACCAATGACTGTGACACATTACAGGGCTGGTGGACCTGGAGTTAGCGATGCTTGTTTGCAAGCTAGCAAATAAACAGCTATGATGTGTTTTACCCCTGGGTGAAGTCACAGTGTACTTAGAACTCATTTCAGCAGAGAGTTATAACATTTCGAGTTCAGTAACAAAATGTCCAGAGGTATGCTCCTACTGCATACTTTGGTCCTTCTTACTCTCTGAGGCAAACTACTGCATAGATTAGTTTTCATTGTTAGAAGAAGATGCCAACCCCTGCATCCAATGTGCTGACTACAGCTGATGTGGGCATGGACCGCCTACATCCAGCCAGCTGGCTCTGCCATTGGCTGGTCACCCACCAGCCAGTCGCCCACAGGCCACATGCTACTGCTGACAAATAGCCAATCAGCTCCTGCGAGACTAGAGTACAGTCTCAGCCATCTGACACTGTAAGAAATATTTCTGTTACTGCCATCTGGAATTGTTTATGGAGAGGTAGGCAAGCGTGTTACCATACTGACAAACCCCGAAGACAGCAACCAGTATTTCTGCTGAGAAGCCACAGGTGCCTGATTCCCCAACATCCCTCTACCCTCTGATCTCTGCAGGCTATTGGTACGTCAAGCTAATGCAGGTTGAAAATGATGTGGTTTATTGCTGGGGAAAAGAAATAGTTTTTTTGTCGGAAAGGCCATTGTTTCAGTAGTGGCCTCTTTCTTTGGGAAATGGGGATCCTTAAGTGCAGGAGCTTCTCCCTGCTTGATCTAGGGCAGCTGCAGGGTATCACTGGGATTTCACCCCATCAACCTCAGTGGGAGAGACTGTGAGCGCTACTGCGAAAATGACTACTGTTAGCTTCCGGTGGTTCTACGCCATCTGACTGTGTGCACCACTGTGAATCACCCCATCGATTTGGATATCGCATCTCTCATGTCTGAAGCCCACCGGTCCCATGAATGAATGGGCCCTCTATGGAGGCTGAAAGAGCATTCTGTCCTCACCTACTCAGTATCCTGCACCCGTTTTATGGCTGCTAGTCGACAAAACCTCAGATGAGGGCTCAGAGAAAAGTAAAGCCCAAAACACTGAATGACATCTAACTGTAAGAGCCACTTCTAAACGCTGAAACTTGCACATTCTGTTACTCACAGCATTTATTCTGATTCATGAGTATGCCATACGGCCTGAAAACTGGCCCGGCAAGCTTTCCCATGTCAAAATGTGAGAAATTTGCTCCACTCACTTGTTTCAACTCCACAGCCGGAAACAGCCGAAATTCCCCATGAGAGTTTTATCACGATGGAAAATATTTCATTTTGGTTAAAATTAAGGAGGCCAGACAAAATTGAAATTATAGTACCTACTCTAAAATTATATAAATTAAGCGTTAAATTAAGCAGCTTAAATTAATGTAGTGAATTGCAAAGGAAAATATATGTTTCAATGGAAGTATGAGAGCATGGATTTGCTCATTTGAAGTCTTTATAAAACTCTGTATGATTCGTCGTCCATCATCCAGGCAGGCATTTGTCTTATTTTACTTGCTTGTTTGTTTACTGATTGGCCAAATGACTTGCATTGTTTACACTTCAGTCAGTTCGCTCTAATGATCCGGCTCTAACCCCCTTGTCTCAGCGTCGTTCCCTTAAGCTGAGTCTGTAAACCTCTGGTAGTGAGTCCCGCTCCCCCCCCCTACCCCCCTGTCGTTATGCTGCCCAACTGAGAGATGCAGCAGGAGAGGCAGGTGGACTCATGAGCGTGAAAAAGAGCAAGAGGGAAAGGACTCCCACTCCAAGGCTAGCCATGCTCAGTGTGAGAGGAAAAAAGAGAGAGAGAGACAGACAGACAGGGAGGACAGACTAACTTGACAAGCAGACATTTAAAAAGACATTTACCCTGAATGTGATGTGTTCAAAACCAGAACAAAAGACAGAAACCACGCTTTTGAGGTCCATCGTGGTGCCAAAAGGCATTATGGGTCGGTGAGTACAGCAGCAGATGCTCGTCCCTCACGCCCAAGCCGTACAGCGTGCTGAACGGTGGCTTGCGATTCATATTCAAGTCACAGAGAAGCTCATTCCATGGCTGAAGTACATCCTCTCAAATTCAGTTAGAGAGAGCAAAAATAGATAGGCGTATGTGTTACTCAATGTGAGTCGCGCAAAGTTCAACAGGAAATTAAAACCAACGGGGCCAGTTGAAGGTTTAAGTTCTGGTCACAGAGATGGAAGCCACGCGATCATACCTGAAAGAGAGTGGTCAGCTTATTTTTTAAGTGGTGTGGACGTGATAGTTACTTATAACCGCCATCACCCACCTGAGAAGATAAGAATAAAAGCTGTTATGGAGCCACGTAATGACTATGTAGCTGCATCTCGACTGGGAAAAGCGGTGTTGGATTGTGAAAGATGCACATAAACTAATAGTTTGGCCTTTGAAACTGACTCATCCTTTCAACATCTCTGTGAACATTAAGAGGTTCTCACACCCATTCTTCAGTGTAATGGTCACTTATTCACTTGCACCATTCGTGTGGATATTTTCATTCTTTTCATCGGCTGAATATAATAAAAACAAATCCCGTTCTCAAAGGATGAGATTTTAGCGAAGCGGAGTTTTTTTCCTCCGCCGACGTCTGCTACATCCCTCTGGGACGACGAGTTTGAAGACATCTCACTCATCTCCCATAAACCAGCTGCAGAGGTCCAGATGTGCACTGTCTCCGGCATCCTAAAAAAGAACTTATGCCGCACTGCGATTGGTTGCCAGGATACAATTTCACCAAAAGGAAAAAAAAAGGTCAGCTTCACTTTTTCAGTAAGAAAACCATCCATAAGAGATTAGAGATGCGGCTGCGGCGAACAAGGCGGATACAATGGAATGGATTGGTTTGCGGATTTGAAATGCACAGCGCAGCTATTGTGGACGGTACAGCGTCTGCTAGCTAAAAGTCTTAATTTAAATCCATTCAGAAGCGAAACACAGAGGACAGACTTTGTGGTGAGTCCATCTTTTATGGGAATCTGGCACCACTCTGCCTTGTTTCCCATCTGGCTTGTCTGTTCTGATCTCTCAGCTTCGGGTGTCCATTGGTGTCTTGTCACATATTCAGCTGTATGGGATCTTGTAATACAGGGAGATGACAATGGGGAAAAAAAAATGCATGGAAGTGAGATGCTTGGCCTTTGCTGTGTACCAGTAAGGAGATGCCTTCAGTTGAGTCCTCAGACTCTGGTACAACCAGTATTTCTCTCAAAACAAGCACCTAGGTGACTAGGCCTGGGAGCAGAGAGGGGTCACGTCGGAGAGTGGAGGTAAAGAGGTCTGCAGGAAAAGAGGGTCGGGCCTAGAGGCTGAGACAGCGGCCAAGGCGGCGTGATGCTGTAGCCTGGAGCTAGACTTCCCCGGAGGATGGGTGAGAGTCGTAGTTAAAAGCATTTGAAAAACTGCAGACACCACTGACTCTAGGGAACAGGCTTGAAGACCGAGTGCAACTCTACACGTGGAAGTCTGCCAACATCGGGACACTCTTACCCCGAAGAGACACTGTCCTCTAGAGGATGGGTGGACTTCTGACAGCAGCTACTGTAATAACATACTCTGAAAAGTCTGAACCATTGCTGAGTGCATAACTTTTTGTGATTTTTAAAAAATAATGTTTCGAAAACATTTCTGGGAAATGACAGTATTAAGTAACAGGGCCTTAAGGTGTAGCAGTGCTATTTTAGCTCATTTTCAAGGCTGCTAGGTGCATACAGTATGTAACGGACGGAGCTGTGTAATGTATACACTGACGATGGTCTCATACGCTCAGGATATTGGCTTCCTACTTACAGCCAGACCATTATCCATGAATAATTTCAGGTTAAATACCATCCCTTGCTGTTTAGCTCTGGCTCTACTACATCTGGCAAGTCTGGAGTTAAAGGCACATCCTTAATGAAAAGCACTCAGATGCCTTCCGAAGAGCATCGCTCGCAGACTCACAGATATACTGAACAAAAATATAAACGCAACACTCTTGTTTCTGCTCCCATTTTTCATGAGATGGACTTAAAGATCTACAATTCATTCCAGATACACAATATTACCATTTCTCTCAAACATTTCTCACAAATCAGTCTAAATGTGTGATAGTGAGCACTTATGCTTTGCTGAGATAATCCATCCCACCTCACAGGTGTGCCACATCAAGATGCTGATCTGACATCATGGGTAGTGCACAGGTGTACCTTATACTGCCCACAATAAAAGGCCACCCTGGAATGTGCAGTTTTTTGCTTTATTGGGGGTCTGGGGACTCAGAACCGGTCAGTATCTGGTGTGACCACCATTTGCCTCATGCAATGCAACGCATCTTCTTCGCATAGAGTTTATCAGATTGTCAATTGTGGCCTGTGGAATGTTGGTCCACTCCTCTTCAATGGCTGTGCGAAGTTGTTGGATATTAGTGGGAACTGGTACACGCTGTCGTATACGCCGGTCAAGCACATCCCAAACATGCTCAACGGGTGACATGTCCGTGCCATGCAAGAACTGGGACATTTTCAGCTTCCAAGAACTGTGTACAGATCCTTGCAACATGGGGCCGTGCATTATCTGTCTGAGTGGCTGGTCTCAGACGATCTTGGAGGTGAACCTGCTGGATGTGGAGGTCCTGGGCTGGTGTGGTTACACGTGGTCTGCGGTTGTGAGGCCGGTTGGATGTACTGCCATATTCTCTGAAACGCCTTTGGAGACGGCTTATGGTTGAGAAATGAACATTCAATGCACGAGCAACAGATCTGGTTGACATTCCTGCTGTCCGCATGCCAATTGCACGCTCCCTCAATGCTTGTGGCATCTGTGGCATTTTGCTGTGAGACAAAACTGCACATTCCAGGGTGGCCTTTTATTGTGGGCAGTATAAGGTACACCTGTGCACTACCCATGATGTCAGATCAGCATCTTGATGTGGCACACCTGTGAGGTGGGATGGATTATCTCAGCAAAGCAGAAGTGCTCACTATCACACATTTAGACTGATTTGTGAGAAATGTTTGAGAGAAATGGTAATATTGTGTATCTGGAATGAATTGTAGATCTTTAAGTCCATCTCATGAAAAATGGGAGCAAAAACAAAAGTGTTGCGTTTATATTTTTGTTCAGTGTATATGCAGAACAAGCAGTCACCCGTAGGCATTTCTGGGTTGTTTTGTTTCAGCGCTGACCTTCTATTAGCGGTGTGGACAGCAGCTTTTAAACAGCTTTAGAACAGTCAAAATATAATATCAAACAGATTCCCTAATATGATTCAGCAGTGTGCCGGGAATAAAGCACTGAACCATATTCCCCTGTGGCATCCTCCCACTCCGAGTGAAAAGGAACAGGAATATTCATGTTTAAAAGTGTTTTGTTGCATGTCTTAACTGGGAAAGGGTTAAATCATGAGTAAAAGCAATTCATGTTCTGGTATGTGCCAGCACAGAATTATCTTACAAACTTCATTGCAGATTTCTTTTCCTAATACCGCTTGTCTTTGGGGATGAGATGTTCCCATGCCCAGACCAACATCGGAGCATTGAAATAAGTAGCTTTGTTTGTCGGGGGGCTGATTGATGCCGCCATTCTGCCGGTCTCGGAAAACATCAGAAGCGCCGCCGCGGCGGAAAGGAAAAGCTCTTCGGGTTACTGTGAGAATATGCTGTTATTTGTGGCTACAAAATGCACGGCGCTGTTTCCCATCCTCTCCTCACCAGCATGCCCCGTCGGGAATGGATTCAGAGCTCCAAACATGCTACTGAACAAGCTACCGAACAAGCTAGCGAACATGCTAGCGAACATGCTACCGAACAAGCTACCGAACAAGCTAGACATCATCTCTTCCATTCACTTTTGTTTTTTTTAATTCCTGTTTTTTTAAGGAGCGTAAACACTCAGGAAACATACTTCGGGCTGTAGCTAACATATAGATACCCCTCCCCTGCTATGCTCTACTGTGCAAGAGGAATATATTCTTTAGCTGAGCTGTCAAAGGCATTTGTGAAATTGGCCCTGCATCTCCTTAAAATTTCCCTTTAATCAATGTAATTTTACATTTTTACAAGCTAGTTTGGCTTTGAAGTGATTCCCGACACTGAGGAGAGCACTGCAAACGGCAAAATGACTGTCTGAGCCCTTGGAGGACGGTGGTCGAGTAGAATGCCTCAAATTCTGTATGCAAGAAGCAAAGCAAGTGTATCACAGTGAAACCATGATTAAGTCTCGCTAACAGTTCGTTATGCAAGGCGCGTTTCCCCACTTAACGAACTTCCCCAGATTGTTCCATGACAATATAGAACAAGGAGTAAGAGGGAACAAGGCCGGAATGTTGTTGTTAGGACGAGGACTAAGAAAAGCTTTTAAACAGTTTATAAGACGGTTAATGCTTAGTCGCGTGCTGAGTCACGATACTGGTCTGTATCACTCACGGCTTCGTTCTGCTGAAAATGCTCCATGGTTATTCCTGCGTATTTATACGTTGATGAATGGATACATGATAATTTATTCTTTATAGATCAAAGGCATATTAAGGCTTATTCACATTTTGTTGTTATTTCTTTTCATAATTATCCAAAGCTCCGATGAGGGCAGTCTTTTTTTTGTTTTGCTGTTCCACCCTTAGAAACAGGACAGAATGTAGCACACAAGCTAATTTGAGTTTGGAAGCGTTTCTAATGTGTTTTCTGTAATTATAGCTCAACATGCTGTTTCTTCCCCCGATTCCAGCTACCTCACATGCATCCCACCAATAGCGCAGCATGCCGTGGCAAGATATTTTCAGGTTTCAGAGCAGGAGTTGGAGCACTGCACGCCCTCTGTTGTGGTGATACAAGCGAGGGCACCGGTTGATCCAGTTACTAAATTTCCAGGCTTTGTTTCCGATTGGGAATTGCCTTTGTACCTTTAGACGAGGAGTGTATTCAGGACACATCTATAAGCACGTAAGCCATAGACAAAGCAGAGCAGTAAACACGTGAAACAGCCAGCCACAAAACCGAGGCAGACAAAGATTAATAATCTCATCAAATCGCAAATTAAATATGGAAATGCTTCGAAGCCGCTTTGCGGTTTTGAATGATTTTGATGGAAGCCAACAGTGAGCACATTCGAAACAATCCAGAATTGCTTATTCGATTTTTGAAATTATTTTCATTTATAATTTACAATACCCAATAAAGGAACTATTAATTATGTATAAACAGAGGCACAAACAAACGACAGCATCCTCTCCCGCCATGAACCTCGTCGAGCCGTATTCAGTTATCGGCCAACCCTGCGGATGCTCACCACGCCTCATTCAGGCGAGTCGCGGCCTGTCAAGCGACCGCACTTCCCGCGGTAACCTGCGGGTGTCCCTCTCTGTCATGACACAGCAGTTGTCCTGAGTCCTACCCTGGCTTCTGCTTTGCTCCTCTTCACAGAGCCACCCGCTGGCATCAGTATAAGTGCTGAATAATAACCTACAATTCCTGTGTTGTTCCCAGGCTGCCTTGAAGGCAAAAACAATGTTTTTATGAACCGGGAGAGCAGTGAGATTCACAGTAAGCTGAACTGGCCTGTAACGTGAGGTGTGTTTTCAGCAGGGCAGCAGGTCTAAGCCCGACTTTTCCTACAATTGAAATAAGTACAGTTTATGTAGATGAGGGTGTTTCAAGTTTGGTTTTCTAACAGTGTGGATGCTAATGACAGATTCTTCCATCTGAATGGACTGTCTTCTTGTGAAGATTTGCTGTGGTTAACATATTGTGATATATGTAGGTCCCGCGTTCTCCATTATTCTCCATTCTCCATTGTTTGTTTTCATCATGAAACTTTTGGAAGAATCTTAATTCTTCTTTGCAAAGTAGCGCCTTGAAGTTGAAGTGTATCTACTTCGGTGTGAAGGCTCCCTTGCTTTGTTAACCGTGTACAAATGCTTGTGAATAGTGAAGACAGGGTAGGATGGAATTATATGTCCCTCCCCCTTTATTAGTATTCGTAGATGACCAGGGTAGGAAGAATCTGATTGGCTGGTGTTGACAGGCAGGCAGACGCTTCAGTGATTCACCAGGCTGAACTCCTGTAGCACCATCTTAGAGTGTCCTGAAATAACTGGTTGTCAAGGTGTCAAAGCAGCATCAGAAGGTTCTGGGCTTCACACGTGCAGGGAAGGTGCTGAGGAAGATAATAGCTGACAGCAGGAGATGGTATCTGGGATGATTATTTTTCTAGTGCTTCTGTGGATGTATGGGTAGTGACATTAAGCAGAACACAGGCTTCACCACTGACTTCACGTACGGGAGCTGCCTGCGTAGACCTGAAGGGTCAGGATGTACTTTTCGTAGTTTCGTCTGAGCTCTTTGTGTAATTGAACCCATGGCCTCATTTAAATAACATGAAACCGAACGAGTTGTGAAGGACTGAACAGTCACTCTAAAGGTTCTTCTGTATAAAATCAGATTCATTTCACAAACTGTTAAAGTGAATAATGATCATTTGTGAAATGTAGATTAGTAATGAATTTCATTTAAATGAATTAATCCATTAGTTACATGTCACTAATTACTACTTTAGTCACTAATATGTTCTGGGGATTAAACACAATAAAAACATATCATCATTTTGAGGGACAAGAAAACATCTTTTGGAATCAGTGGTTTTAACAGAACAGTTTTTTTTTAACGTGGTTTGGCTAGTTATGAGTATGCATTGTCTGATCATCAGTTTGGTTTGTCTGCTCATTAGTGCGGTTCGTCTGGTTATCAACATGGTTTATCTGCTTATCGGCATGGTTTGTCTACTTGTCAGTATGGTTTATCTAGTCATCAATGCAGTTTGTCTGGTGGTAGTGCGATTTGTCCTGTCATCAACCTTGTTTGTCTGATCACTAGCCTGGTTTGTCTGGTGGTCAGTGTGGTTCTCTCCCGGTCTGTCCGGAAATGCCCTGACCTCTGTCATACATCGCTGTAGCTTATTTCATGGCAAGTGAACGCTGAAGACCAGGAAAACCCCGGCCATGTAGAAATAAAAGTCTGCTTTTGTTGGAAGAACATTACTTACTCCTTAAGAGGGACACTTTACATCGAGTGCAAAATCGAGGGCTGGCATCCTGCAGCTTTCAACTACATCTTAATTAGTATTTAATCAGCAACCTAGGCTGACACCTAAAACCTATTATTCACATAATTACTTCACCAACGCAATTAGAGCAAAAAGCAGAACACCCAAGACTGAGGTCTGGTCCCCCCTGTCCTCTGAAGAGCTCAGCTCCTCCCTGATTGGGGGGGGGGGGGCACGCAAGAGTAGATTAGATTATATTGCCTTATATAACATTGAGTTATTCTGCCGAGATGTTGCATGGAACAGCGCAGTGTGCACTATGAAGATATAACATCTTTCTTCGCTGCTCTGGAGTTGACAAGCCATGCATCTGTTCAGTGTCTTTCGCTCCGTCTTGAAAATGTATTTTGTGTCTTCCTGCTAGTGTTCAGAGAGAGGGCCATTTTCCAGTCACCGGTGAGAAACGTGCTAGCAAGTGAAGAGGGGAAGCAGTTGAATAAGTGTGTGTGTGTGTGTGTGTTGGGGGGGGAGTGTGCTAGAGGAACTGAGAGGACTGAGATGTGCTATTTAAAGCCAGTTCTTTGGTTTGTACCCACAAAACAACAATGTGTGTTACTGAAGGAGTGTCACATTACAGGGCAATGGCATTTGAATGACATCACGGGAGATACCAACATCACGACCTGCGGGGAGGTTGCGGAGCTCTTAAAGGGAAACAGTCAGAGTGACCCACAACCAACGGCAAAAAGCTGTAAATAAAGGCAGGAGAATGAGACAGGCAGAAGAACTGACTCTGGGGAGTTCTGTTGCCGGGGGGGCAGCTCTATGGCTGATGGGAGGACCCGAAAGCAGCCTGTGTTACATACCATAAAGAATCATGCCGAATGCCGTCCTTCACTCATCATGGGATAATTACATTCAATTACGTTAAACTGAAGGAAAACTACTACCATTGGGGAAAGGAAGGACTGCCTTGCATCTGAATGTACATTATTCTAAGTATTATATATATATATATGGTATATATTCTGAATGTAGTATATATAGTATAGGGTATACTAAAGATCCAGTATTTGATATGCATTGCACTCATATGTGATATTTATAAGCAGTTAAAGGTTTTTTAACTTACTGATCTGGCTGTTAATTTGGAGGGGGGGAGTTATCCATACTCAGGGGATATTCTAGGGTTTTCTTAAGGTTGGGCTCATAATTCATACCCGGGGGCTAACCTTATCATTAGCTAATGATATGTTCTGAATCGGTAAGTGACATGGGAAAGGGCACTCCGGGGGCCAATCAGCTTTAGGCTGGGCCCAGCCTCCTCGTGACCCCGCCCCTATTCTGGCAGCTGTCGAGGGCACTGCCATATTCAGAAATAAAAATCACATGAGACCCGCAGCCAGCTGAGAGCAGCCAGTAGCGACAGTGCATCTTGTATAGCTTCATCTTTTCTTACTTTTTATGGGAATGAGACAATCGAATCATGCGGCAGCCATAACTGCCCCCGGTCGACTTTGAACTGTCCGCCTCTTAAGGTGGCCGAGCAGAACGCGGCGAGTTTGACAGCAGAGTGGGGGCGGATCCCCCACCTTTGGGCCCTGTGCTTTTAGGGGCCCGCTGGCTGCCCGTGTGGGAGTCGGTCAAGCTGAGGGGAGACGCCGGCTGCCCCAAGCTGGGTCCTCCCCTCAGAAGCAACACGGTGCTGCTGCCGATGCGTGGGGAAGGGAATGGGCCGGTCCAAAGCCTCCCCTGGACCGGACGGGATTCAGCACCGCGCAGGCCCAGACCTGGTGTCAGGATGACGGTCACCGATGTTCTGTGGGATGGTTATAACCCAAGGAAAGAAGAGCAGGGGGGCATTTCAGACATGAGGATGGGCCGGGTTTGTTGTTCCTCAGAATAAATTGTTACTCAAAAATTTTGCCCCCTCCCCATAAATTCAAAACCGGAATAAATTTCTAGCATGCGGAGTCAAAAGATTGTAGTTAACAGAACATACGGCTTCAGCATCTCCAAATAAAGAATGTGTCATATTTAATATTTGGTGTAGTGGCTGTTTGTGGGAAGCCAACCACAGGGGCCTCATGCCAGTGTGCGGTTTTACTGCTGGTTACTCTGGCACTGCGCAAGGCTTAGTGAATCAATTTACCAGCAAGGAGTGATGGAACTCAGCTTGAGCTAAACGACTCTGCTCAGGCAACCCCCTGCAGAACGTAAACCTTTCCGTCTACCGTGCCTCTGAAAGTTCGTTACGACAGTAGAGGAACAGACGTGCCTCTCCGCCCCTGTGACAGGAAGTCCCAAAAATCTCCTATATACACACACAGCAGCTGATAGCAGTGACCCGCTGTCAATCTTTCATATAAAGTTTATATAAATAAATCATTTTTTTTTCAGTAAAATGTTTCCATTCATGCTGTCCTGCTACAATACGGAGCCCCTGAGGTTCAATAAGGTGAACTTTTTTTTATCTTGTGTGCGCAAGATAATTTACTGCAAATTCACATGCGTCTCCCAGGACTACAGATGCACACAGAGACCATATACTGTACTGTACAGAATCCAGCTAATCAGGTTTTGTTTTCACATTAGAATGTCATGCAATGAAATGGGTAGGTGGAGCATATACAGGGGGGTGCAGGGGGTACGGCGAGTACGGCGGGTGCAGGGGGGTACGGCGGGTACGGGGGGGTGCAGGGGGTACGGCGAGTACGGGAGGTGCAGGGGGTACGGCGAGTACGGGGGGGTGTGGGGGGTATGGAGGCTGTGGGGGGTACGGCCCGTATGGGGGGGCCCCATTGAAAGAGTTAGTCTGGCTCCAAATAACAAGGCTGACGGGCCTTTTTTTATATAAAAATGAAAACTGCGAAGGAAGCTTGACAAACATGGCTGTTTTTGATCAGCTTTGCAGACGCATCGGGGTTTTTCCTCACAGTCCTGACCCCCCTCCCAGTCTGGCCGTGCCATTGTCAAGCCTAATGGGGATAATGCCCATCTTGTTCGCTTCTCAGCTGTCTCCATCTGCCCCAGACCTTGTTTGCTAAATCGACCGGCAATTTGTTTTGATTCGGGCACTGAAAAGGTCACCCGAGGTCCTGAGCAGCCGGCACGGTCGGGCCCTGCAAACCAACATCTGTACTCTGCCATTATCTGCCTCCTTCCATATCTCACAGCTCAACCTTCCATTTGCTATATTTTAATTACTATTTAGCTGATGCTTTGTGCTCGTATTCGGTGACATCAGGTCTCATCCTGTGGTCCCATAGTGCTCTCCCAGTAGAGGAAACACAACAGAGAGTCATATTTGGGGGTGTGACCCACATACCACCTACCAAGCTGATTCGTTGGCGTGCAGATGCCCCACCCACCTGCGGTGACTGACATGAGCTTTATCCAATGACATTACAAGATTATTAATCCTTCACACACCGAGACTAAACACACCGTGAGCTAATGATCAGCTCCAACCCCCCCATATGAATTTTGACCCCTCTTATGCCCTCACCTTAAAAATGGCTTACAGTACTAGAATGAAACAACCCAAATCTAAAGAGAAATTGAAAATATAGAAAACAGTATAGACCTTCCACAATACCCTTGTCCAATGCTGACTTTTTCTCACCCTTTCATAACTTGTTCTGTCCCAAATATTACATTTCACCTGCTGGGTCATGCAATGCAGGGGTGTCATCTGACACCATTTCCTTTAAACTGCGCTGTTCGCCAGGCGCTGTGGGTTTAGCCATAAATGGCAGCGAATGTTAGGAGGAATGCGAGAGGCATGCATGGTGACTGAAATGGAAACGTCAGGGACTGCGGGGGTTTTGGGAGGGATGGGGGTGCGGTGCTGTCAGTCCAGCACTCTTCATTTCCATGAACCCCCCCTGGAAAGTATCCAGACAGAATTTTCTGCCCTGTAAGCAGTTGGATCAAGGATAACACAGCGAATTTCACAATTCTCACTGCATTTGTCATGCACTGTTATAAATAAAACGTTTTTTTGTTGTGTTTTTCAAGGCAGTGCTTGTGGGTAGATTTATATAGTCGCTTGTACCCTGCACTGTGACCTGGGTTTATCACGACGTCCATTTCGATTTTGTGTTTCATTGCTCACCTATGACATGAAGGGGAACGGGGTCACATGACCCGTACGCAAGCTTCAGACACATACTGTAGATATAGAGTCACTAGAGGTGACGCGCTACTCGAGCAAATATCAAAGCAACCCATATTGCAAAAAAAACCCCCAAAAAACTCTCTCCTTCAGATTGCATGTGGGTAGAACAGAGTTTGGGCGACAATCTGGAGAACTGATGGCCGAACTTGATGTGCAGGAACGCAGGAGAGGAAGAATCCAGAGAACATGAACAGGGATGAACAGACATTGCCTGATAGGATCAACAACAGCAAGAGCAATGCAAATAATGGGGGGGGGGTGGGGGTTATGCTACCGGTGTCAGGGTGTACATCTCCTGGGGGGGGGGGTGCCTCAGCTCAGGATGCAGCATCTCTGATCAAAAGGTTCAAAGTGATTTTCAGTCTGATTTATTTTATATATCACCTTAGCAACAGAGTTGCCCCATGGCGGTTGCATGGGTGTGCTGTAATCATCAGTGCCAAGTTACAATAATCAGCTTATTAATTAAGTTGCAACTCTTCGTAAATCATTAATAGACAATTATAAACAAGTTACAACACCGTGTTTATTAATGAGTTACTGCCATTTATAAGGCTTATGAGGCGTTTTGTATAGTGTTACCAAATCATTTATACTGTGCAGAATAATATATGAAACAGGGGAAAGGAAAGAAAGAGAGAGAGAGAGAGAGATAGATAGGTGAAGGAGAGGAACCAAAAACATCCAAGGAGGGAGGAAAAATCACCTTCCACCACTGGACCCTTGAGTACGGCCCTTAATATCCAGTCAGGCCGCTCGCTCAGAAACAAAAGGCAACATGCGTGGGCTTAATTGTCAGACCCACACTAGACTACCGGGGGGCAGATTTACAGGAGCTTCTCAAAGCCAGACGGCACCTCCCATCCAGATTTTATCCCACTCTGGGAAGGTGAAAACAGGAACTGGCTCACGGTCGCCTCGAACCAGCAGGGGGCAGCAGCTATGGGATGTGTTACCGGAGATCCGGGCTCTGACCCCGGCTATAAGCAGGGCCCGATACAAATAACAGACGCTCATTTAATTTCCCTTGTTCTTAAAGAAACACACACTGCCTGACGACGTCAGATTGTCCTGCCTCTCCCGTCTGTCTCCTCTCAGGAGGGACTTTAAAACGGAAACATCAAACACTATTTGCATAAGGAATCCACGCTCCTGTCACTGTGCCAGTGATCGTAACAGATTCTAGAGCTCACTTCCATTCGCGATTGCAGTGAACGGTAAGTTAGCATGGTTGGGTAACTAATAAGCGGAATGCTTGGACGCATGTTATATTCCCAGGTTTAATTCTAAGGTTGATATATATAAAAAAAAAAATAAAGGCTTTGAAACGCTTCCCGACCCTGAAGTTCGGATATGATGTAAGGTGTCCACTTTGAAAAAGAAAAGCAAAAAGAAAGGCATTGATCATTGGTGTTTAGACACCGCTACAGGGCTCTCCGACATTCATTATCAAGGGCGACTCTCTGAACGTTGAACGTGCCGCGGTTGGCATGGAAACCACCGAAACGGAGACGGCCGGACTGAGAGGACCCCTATGTGGTTTAGCCTTGCTGTGGTTAGGTAAAGATGATATGGGTATAGATATTTTATGGTGTATAGACAATAACCCTATTTGCTCAGAAAGATGAGAGGAACATAGCGAAACCGCCTTCAGTGTTCAACGCAAAGCCATTTGGTGAAAATGCTATTTCATTGTGTCCCTCACATCTGACGGGGGGGGGGGGGGGTCGCATTTACAAGGACATCCTGGCCACTGCATCATTAGTTTGCTTGGTCCGAAGAGACGTGCTTACCTCAGGGACAGCGAAAGGCTTTTATGTGCTGACCAGTTGGGGAAGCAGAGAGGTTTGGGAATTCTCAAACAAGTGCCGGCGTGAAGATGATGAACGGAATCCCACTCCCCTGTCGTCCATCAGGAGCTTCTCACAAAATGGAGGCTCTGACTTAGGAACGATTGCCTAAGAGATGAGCTTCATACTCATTCCCAGGATCTCGCAACCGGCTCAGTGCCTCGATGGCCGTCTTTGGAAAAGTCCACAAATTCACGACAAGCTCGGTTAGCGGGTACACGATCTCACTCTCCGCCAAAGCCGGCGTCCCACTGGGGGGGCCCACTGCTTCTCCAGGGTTCTGGAAAGAGTCTCACAGTCTTCTGGTTTTTGCTGAAATTCCTCTAGCTAAGCCTTTAGATGGCAGTAAATTTCACTGCTTGCGATAACCAAAGCGTAGTGGTGAAGGCCGCAAAGCCGCGCCTGGCCTGCAGGGGCCGTAATGGGCAATAAAGCCGACTGACGGCTTGGGGGAGGGGCACGGTCCACACACCACCCCCAGGCTCATGTTCACCTACTGCATCTTCACCTGGCGGCCGTGAATCATCCGCTTTTCCCCCCGCTCTCCTCTGCTAGCGCGAGACGGCTAATCAGTACGTGAATATCTAAATATCTGTCCTCACTTCAGTTGAAAAACATAAGCCCTCCCACCAAAGTTCTGAGAGGAAAGATAGCATGACACAGGCAGGAGGATATTCCTTCTGAGGAGACTTTGTGAGTTCGTAACCCCAGGTTGGGACTCCGCATTCAGGCTGTTAGCCACGAGCCGCGAGCTGCTAGCCTCCTTGTCACAGCATGTCACAGCGGGCCACGCCGTACCCACCCAGAGTGAGAAACTGTCCAGAAAAGCCCGAGTCAACCAACGTGATGTTGACGCATCGCCGTCCTCTCAGGGTTATAGATCGTGGTGAACATGACCAGCGAGGCCTCGTGTTGCTGCACATGTCTGATTGTCTCACACACAGTTTGGAGGCGACATTCCTGTTACCAGAAGTGTACAAGTGTGAAGCAATGGATTGTGGGGGAAAAGAATCACTGTAATGCCCTGGATTGTGTGTGAAAGGATGCAGGTCTGGATCATGTCGCGTGTCTTTGATCATGAACCAACGCCGTGTGCTTTAGCAGCATATAACAGAAGGCAAATTTACTCAATCCCTTAAAAACAAACGCCGCAAATTATGAGCGTATTTGAAGAGATTGTGACCTTCTTCGTCTTATTAAGATGCAGTGCAATCCCTGCCCTGACACTGGAAGCGTGGGTCTCTGTCGCAGCAGGGTGATGCTTCCTGCACAGTCAGATTTAGCTGCTCCGCAATGCCCATCTCTCCTCTGCCAGTCCTGCGGCTTTGACGAGCTCAGGCTGGGAAAAATCACCCGGCATGAACTGGCAAGCTTGTTTGTCTGGTTTGCCTCTCGCGGTGGCAGTGAGGGCAAGTTCCAGACCAGTGAGCTGTCAGGCCCACAAACACTCGCATGCGCACATACACACATATACACACACACATACACAAACGCACGCTCACCACATTCACATGCTCCCGCTCGCAGTCAGGTCACTGATATAACCAGCTTGCGTGAAATGAACAACACTGGCAGTTCCAATAAGGTTCTGGCGGATGCCTGCACAGAAGGGCATAACCCTGATTGGTCGATTGCACCTTGACGCGTGTAGAAAGCAATATGACGGCACTGGACCTATTTTTCCAAGCCTAACAGAGCTCACGCTGCTCCTGTGATGTCATCCCCCCCCCCCCACAGAAGATTGCCTGGGTCTAGAACTGATGACTTCTGTGTAGCTTATCAGTCCTTGTGCTTGTTGTCACAATGGAGGTTTGAATCCTGGTCAGTCCCTCACTACACATTTTGGGACATTTTAAATTACCACCATGAAAAATGAAGATATTTATTTAAGTCAGGGGTAGCCAATCTTATCCGCAAAGGGCCGGTGTGTGTGCGGGTTTTCGCTGCAACTCCATAATTAGATTACTAATTAGAGGACTGATTGCTGAAGAGTCCTCACACCTAGGTTTGATCAGCTGACCTAAGCTAAAAACCTTGATACACCGGCCCTTTGCGGATAATATTGGCCACCCCTGATTTAAGTAGTCCATTTTTCCTTCAGTTAATTGATTTAATTAAAACAGAAAATTAACTTAATAGTAAATTAAAATACAGAGAAGTTGACTTAGTTCAATACTATGGAACGTAAAACCACAGAGGCTAATAGCCATTGTAATGAAAAGAAACTGGTCAAAGGGCAAGCTGGTACAGTCCAAATTCATTGGTACAGTCCAAATTCCTTGGACAAGGACCATTACGAAGAATTTCCATTTAAAAAAAGAATTTATGACGAATGTCGTGCAGGTTTAATCCTCGGTCAAATTCCATGTTTCACAATCCAGTTCATGAGCCCCCTTTTTCTTACACAAGGCCCATGTTATCTGAGGCTGGAGGCAGAGGGACGGCAGCTAAAACCTCTGAGATAGAACTTATGAACAGAGCACTAGGATTTAATGGGAATCGTGACGTGTTGAGTGCGTATTATCAGCAGGTTGGCAGAATAGTGTGACGTCTCACATATCCAGGAGCAGGGCTTTGAAGTCTTAATCTAGCTGTCAGCACCTGCAGTAGAGATCATCACTCTATAGCGTGACTCTGTGGCCAAGCCGATCTGCCTAGGATTAAAGCTGCTTTGCGAAATGCTTGCTTAAGATTCTTATTGGCTAATATTGTGTTTTACCAAGGTGATGATTGGCTGAGGCATTCAAGACCTAAGTACTTGAAGAAATGATTGGCTGGTATGATGGCCTGTGTGAAGTTCAGCCCAAAAACCTTAGGAGATATCTGGCCAGCGTGGCCGTGACGTGGCTTGCCTTTCGTGGCCAACGGGTGGAATAATATTTTTTTTGGCATACCTCATGCTCATGTATCATTTTCGATGCGTTTGCTATACAGAAGATACTCTGGCGACAGAAAGAAATAAATCATTATGGGCTGAATGAGCACCTCCGCTGGGCGTCATTCAGAAATCCGCTCCCTTGCAGTGCTGCATTCTGCACAGATGGTTCACTGTACTCCACAGTAAGGTGATATGCATAGTGTGGGCCTAACAACGACCGACCAGCAGGAGGCAGCATACCAGCCGGGGGTTGGGTAATCCCTTGTCCTGCCATGGTGAGTGATTTCCCGTCCACATAACTGGACCCCATTAGCTTTTATACCTTGTTAGGAGGGTGGGTAGGGCAGGAAAAGGGGGGCATTATGGGAAAGGTGGGGCGAATTTGCCGATTCCGGCTGCCTTTTTCATTTGTGAGATCACACCCCTTTTGTGTCTCCTCGGCCTCCCCTTGGCGTCCTCCTACGCCTCGCGACCTAACGCCCTACCGAGTAACCCGCTCACTCTTCCGAATTATCGCAGGAACGGATCTCACACGATGTTTGTTTGAATTTCATTCTTTGTTAGGGGAAAAGGGCTGTAGAAATGTGATGACGAAGGAGGGCCTCACTCGCCGAGACCTGTGTGTGTGTCGGCCCGGTCTCATGAGCCCACTGGCGGCAGCTGTGCCAGATTACACAGGCCTCCTGCGAACGTAGTGGCCTTCATCCCCTACATCTGCATGGCCTGCTCCCCCGAGGGCTGGCTAAAGCCTTTGCCTGTGTTTTCAGACAGGAAGCTCTTAGAGGGAGCTACAGACTACATAGCCGGGGGCCAATCAACTTGCTTTAATCTGGCACAAGATCTCACACAGGGGGCGATCAGTCAATGGTCATTTAAATTCCAAACCCCTGTCTACTTCTGAGATTCAGATTTGATCATTCACATCCATCCTTCTGGAAATGTGACTATGGGGGGGGGGGGGGGGGATTGTAAGACTTGGTAAGTTCCAGTGATGGATTTCACTGCGAGGCAGAATGTGACGTACAGCGAACACGCAGTATAGATTAATGCCGGTAATATGCGTGCCATGGGTATTGTAATCTGAATCATTACTGAATTACACGGCTGATGATGATCTGCGCAGGAAGCTGTGGTTTTACTCCACCTGCTTTATCTTCCTGTGCTGGTTTGTTCCTATTTGTCACGGGGAAGCACCAGTTAAGCGGCAAAGATGTATTACTGGGTGAATTTAAATAGATCCGTCCGAACATTTGTCTCAAGACAGGCAAACACTGTGCCCCCCCCTGTATCCACAATCATATTGTACACCCCCCCCCCCAGACCATCCCTCTTCATCTCCATTACGTGCTACATTAGCCCTGCGCTTTCCGCCCTTTAAATTTCTCCTTTTTATTTCATCTGGAATCACGTGCCCCTGTTACGCGGCCGGGCAGCAGGTGAGGCCTAATGATCGCGCTCGTCACCTTTCCGCGGCGCACGCAGGCCCCTCCCACCACACCCTCTTCACCGTGAGCTTTCGACAGCCACATCTAAAAACTGTAGAACGAAACTGTGTATCACCCACAGATTATAAAGTGAATTTTACCTGCGATGCTGTAAAGGTCTTATTGTCTGGATTTGATACTAAACTGACTCTGTGTTCTAAGTGATGTCCTCAGGCTGTGTGTATTAGATATAAAAATAAAAGTTACAAGTCCGGTATCGCAGCTGGTGTGTGGTTCTCCTGGTTGGGATGCTTTGCTTGTCATCAGAAGGTTGCCAGTTCAAATCCCTCGGTCAGCAAAATGGTTAGGCCCTTGAGTGAGGCCACTAACCACAATTGTTGCAAGGACTGGCTGATTCTGCTATATTAAAAATATATGATCACTTTGGATTAATGCACCGGATGGATAACTGTAAATGCTGATATTGCTAAGGTGAATGTTTCAAAGGGATCTCCCACTCCATACAGTGACTGTTGACCTCTCCTTCAGCCTCTGATATTGCCTCGCAGAGAGATTTCTCCTTCACTCTAAAGTGAAAGGTGTGTCTGGGATTCCCCACGAGGAACTACAGCTGTGTCCCACCCACAGCCCTTTTTACCCGGGATGGATCAGACGATCGTCTCCCAGCGGATGGTCTGAGCAAAAACGATTCAGTGAGTGAAGTGCTGGGTTGTAAGATCTCACTATCAACATTGTGTGCTGCCCCCCGTTACTGGACCGTCCAGGGCTGTGGTTACCATTCTTTAAAATGTCGCACGACGGAAACACTGGCCTTCTTCCGAAGCGGGTAATTCAAACCCAGAGAGTAAAAGTCCAGACCAAGGTTCTGTTTTTTGTTTCAACCAATCAGTTGAATATAAAGAATCACAGTCACAGAGTCCTGAAATGGTTGGTTGAAACAAAATCATTTAACAAAAATTGTACTTCCTGAACCTGAATTTCCCACCTCTGGCCTTGTCTAAGAGGAGAGCAGGGGGAGAGAGAAAGGAGGGATGGGTGGAGAAAGAGGCACAAAAGCCGGACTGTATTTACCTGATTGTCCCATGATTGCTGAATACTCCTTCTGGAGGCAGAAGTGACCCCTCAGGGCGAGATACAGAGCAATCTGATGTAGTTATTACACACAGCTACTGCCCTGGGCTGGGCTGCCTAAGCACAATACCCAGCACAATCCCTACGGAGTACAATGTACTATACAGCGGGCAAGTTATGAATGAGGCTACAGATTCCCGCCTCCATCTCCATAAACATCCATCCCCATTCTCACTGTAATCTTCATCCTCTTATTTACACCTATACTGTATATCAGCACATTCACCCACTTCTGTTAGAATTAGGTTCCTCGTCCCTCTGTAAAAGCCGAAGTGAAAGATCATCTCTTAGCATCTTGCTAATTTTTGAGTTGCATCAAAAGGGAATATTTTTTACATCCTGTTACTATGGACCTTTTCATTACCGTTTTTCTGTTCCACTTTGCTTACCAATAAATAAGCCGTTTGTCCAGTCAGCTGTGTCATTATGCTTTTTGTGTGACTGAGTGCTTTTAAATGGTAACTTAGAGCTGGGTGACGAAGACCTGCTCTCGCCTGTCATTGGACCCCCGCATCGCCATCCCACTCACACCTTCAGGCTGCTGTATGGCCGACAACATCTCATTTTTTCAATTTTCCTTTTGTCTGTTTCTTTCCCCCTCCGCTGACGGCAATCAATTTATAAATCAGCCTTTGAAAAGGTATTTTCCCAGTGTCTTTTCGTGGCGGAATATGCAAATAAAGATTGACAAATCACAATAAAACAGCCCCTTCCGCCGCAAAGACTTTGACTGACACTGTCCTGAAATTCAATGTTTTCATTAGCTGGAGATGATTTGATTTCCAGCCCAGTCGAAAATCGAGCTCCGTTGTGTTCAGTCTAGGCCTCTCCCCCTGATGCGGCAAATCCTCGTTCCTCTTACTGCGCTGCAGTTTTTGACTCAGCCCTTTTGGGTATCCTGGTATCGTGCTCGGAGAACCGGCTCCCTGTTGAGGGTCTGACACGCCGGAATGCGCTGGAGCTTTCCCATGCCTCCCGCGCCCCCCTGCCAAAGCTATTTTTCTTTGTTTGGTTCTGTGTCGTCCTCATTTGCCCTCACCCAGTGTGCCGAGGAGTCTATTTCCTGCACCTCTGCATTTCAGTCCCACGCTCGGCACTGCGACCCCGGCCTTGTCAGAAACCGGCCTTCATTAGCCGAGCAGCTGAACGCCCCCGTGCGGCTACTGTTGGACTGGAGGTCGGCCGTGCAGGTGAAGCAGACAGCAGGGCTGCCAGGAAAACTCAACGTCTTACCAAGACCTACTCCGAACAGGGCAGTTAAACTGAGACGCCTGGAAAAATACAAAAATTTATGAAGGACCAGGGACTCTTGGTGTCAGTAAGCCGCCCAGCTGGCCTTATTTACCTCTAATGAGCCAATTAGTCCAATGGGGGCCATCTTGGCTTCATTAACTGCGGCGAATGCCTAATCGTGGCTGGTGATCAATCGCAACGGGAACGTGGCATCTTCCAATCCTGTCCCCACACTTCCACGCCGCCTCCCACTGGTTGGCAGCTGTTAACACACTTCCCGTTGAACGCTAGCGCGGTGAGGGCGGGTGACGCTTCTGCGCGTGGGTCCCCCCTGCAGGCCGCAGTGGCTCGTCTGTGCGGCGCCATTTCACAAAGACGTTTATGAGGATTAGCTTCTGTTTAACGGAGGAGATATTTGGGTATTTATAAGGTACTTGAATGGAGGTTGTTTTTTTTCCCCTAAAACCTTGAGCTGACACACTTTATAATAGTCTGCTGAGATATAATGCTTAAGTGTCTTAACAGGGTTGCATGCACATGGAATTATAAGTCAGATTACAGCATTAGGAATGTCGATTGACTGACTTGTTTATGTGTGTAGTCAGCCAAGGAAATATGATTAATCAAAAACGGGATGTTAAGGTCCATTTTGCAAGATCCTGTGGGGAGGGGGGTTTCTCGTCCCCCGTCCCCTTCCAGGGCCCCCTGCTCTTGTGGTGTGTGACACCCCAGCTGAGTGAATCCCTTTTTATTACATGCATTAACACTCTGCTGGGCTGGCAGGGAGGGCCGAGGGTGGGGGCGCGTAGTGGATATAATGACAGTCTTGTCAACATGAAATGTGTAATGCCTGCTCCGGCCTGCAGGTGTCAGTGTGCCCGACTAGCTCTATGCACGGCAGCTCTCTCTGGGTCCAGCGTACAGCCACGGGACACTGTATCCCCTATCCGATGAAGACCTCTGACTCGCCTTTACACACCCAGAACAGTCAATGTACATCTGTAGAGTCAGGGCTTTAAACAACAATGGTTCATGGTGGGTGACACATGTTTCGGTTGGTGTTACCATAAAAATGACTGTCCTGAAGCCCTTTCTGAAGGTTCTCTTTATGGGGTTTTTCTCGCTGGCTTTTTCTGAGTGGCAGTTGGTATTTTAAACCAAAGTCAGGCCTAAAGTAACACCATGTCCTCCAGAGCCTCCAAGTGCATCCTGGGAAGGACTTTAGCCCCCGCCCCCCCACCAAGACTGCTGGGTCTTCTCACTTTGTTTTTCAGTGAAGCACATTTTCTGGAGAGGAGCATCTGGCTGTCAAGGGTTTGCCCTCGGGTTGAGCCGCAGGCATGCTAATCTGTTTTAGCATACGATTTAGCGGCTGAGTGAGCTAGCGGCATGCGCCGGGTCCGGCCGGGACCAGCAGTGGTCAGAGGTGACGGCTTTGTGACGGGAGCCCTGAGGGTCCCCTGCGCCCAAGCCTGAATTACCCCTCAGGCTCTCAACTGGTCTGCCTGGCTCTCCGCTGTCTCCTGAAGTAACATTCCAGCGTATTCTCATCCCGAGGAACTGCACAGCGGACACAGCAGCAACGAATTCTGTCAATGTGGCAGCACTTGAGTTCTGGCAGAGGGCATTATTTTCTGCTGCGGCTCATCTCAGATGACACCCGGTGCCCTCAGGCCATATTTTTTCATCCTAGAATCAATGAAGGTTCCGGAAGTGCCGCTGTCGCCATGTCTGACGTTCGATTTGCCGTTACGGTTCAGCTGTTCCCATTCCCACGCGATTCCTGACTCCCTTTGCAGTACCAAGACAGACTGTCATTTCCTGCGCCGGGATTCTGGATGCGGTAAATACCTCTCCTGCCTCCCGTCGTGGTCGTTACCTCTGTGTTTGTCGAGCTGCTTTGTGCCGCTAAAAGGAGGCTTTTATGAGAAAGCAGCCTCTGGCCCCCGCTGCCCGACGGGGCAGCTTTCACGGGTGGAGACGCTCACAGAGGATGCTGCACACTCACTGTCCTGTTTGCCACCTGTCTCCGCACTAACAAACCCGTGTTTATGCTGCCTTTCAGTGGGATTGTTCTGAAAGTGGCTTGCTGATTATGCTTGGGCCTTGTTAAGTCAGATTTTGCTTCTCCAATCCACTCTCTGCTACATGCTGAAGGCGTGAGTTACCACATTACAGTCATGTGAAAAAACACTCCATTAAATATTTAGTTGAGATAGAAATATCAACATATCATTATTAAATCTTCTTTCAAATTATATCTGTAGATAAAGGTGATGTAATTGCATCATATATGCATGTCTTTGATGTTGAGTCTGTGTATTCAGGTGACCCCTGTCTGCTATACTCTAATTTCTGTTCTCTATCTCCTAAACTTGATTTGCTATATTCTGGCTTCTGAACTCTGAAACTTCTGAATGTTATTCTGTGCCTTTAACCTGCTCACTGTGACTCTCTATTATTGTTGTGGATTCCTATCTATCCACCCCGCTGTAGATTAATGCATAGGGCATCCTGGGCTGCAGCCTATGACTCCCGCAAATCCCAGGGCCTCGTCTCGCTTCGGGACAGGTGGCATGGTGTCGTCAGCCTGGAGTCACCAGGTACGTTAATCTCGGTATTATTCACACAGTCAGCCTCTGGAATAACTCACCGGCTGGGCCATGGTATGCGGCCACACCTAACGTAGTCACACCTCTGCACAGAGCAAATGGCAGGAATCCGCGAGGTAACTGAAATCCGGCAATGTCGACCGAAGGATGCTGTAAAATCTAGAGTGCATCTGTAGTCTATGAAAACGAACAAGGGCGTTTCGACACATTTCGATAGGGGTGAAAAACAAACTCGACATCCGCCGTCCGTGGCGGGATAAATGAAACAAAGCTTAGGTAGCCCTGTCAGTCTTCATAATGCTGCATCTCGCTTGCTTTCCTTTTGGAATAATGACTCTCCTGCTTAGCTGTACTGTTGACACTTGCTTCTGAACAAGCTTTCACCGCCAAACAGATGATATAGTGATCAGTGGGGTCAACAGCATCAACGAGGCTAACGGCACAATGTCACCGATGGAACGATAGCAGCATTGGTTGAAAACCTACTGCCTTTATTTAGCAACTATATTTACCCCCAGGGAGCCCTGATTTTCAGCATCTGCCACTAATAGATGAGCATCCGGCATTAAATCCCTGGTGTTTCATGCCGGTCCTTGCTGACTGCACATTCCAATGCTCTCCGAAACGTCCATGGCAACATGGAAAAGACGATGGTGTCTGCAGCCGTTTGCTGTTAGAGTAAATGGATGCCAAACGTGCATTGAGTGCTAAAATAATCATAATACTTGTTCGGTACCGAGTTCATGCTCCATTATTTTGATTATTTCATTAATGTTCTTATTGTGTTTGTTAAATAAATCAGCCGAACGAGCAAATACAGAACAAGGCATCAGAGTCTTTATGTAATAAGAAAATGCAGGCATTAGATAATGTGCAATATCACATGCACGCTAAAATGCACCGTAGAGCCCATCAAGTTATTTCCAAATGAAAGGCGGCTATTATTCCCTTAGAGGAATGTCGCATTAATAAATCCCTCCGCACTCACGTCAGATGCGCGACGTTTAGCTAATTCCTCTTATGCTAAAGTCAGAGCGCGGTCAGGTGTTTCAGGACGTGCTGTATAGTGATGCATTTCCGTCGGTGGGTGGTGTACCAGCCACAGGGAGGCATGGAAAATTTATTCATGCCGCTCACAGAAATATTTCATCGGGAATTTTAGTAAGCGAGTATAACCCTCCTATAGAACGGCGCCGCCCTTAGGTGGGAGTAATGAAAGGTGGTGATTCGATAAGCTCCCTTGTGGAAGCTCTTGTCGTCTCCTTATGCAAAATGCGATTACGCATCTCACAGGAAGCTGAAGACACCATGGATTTTCAGGAAGGCTCCCCGTCACCGGCGCCTGGCCCTCGGCTTCCCGCCGTGTCCGCCGATCATGTGACTGGCACAGACACCGGCCCGGCCATGTTCGATGCTGCTCACGCGCTCCGTGAGATGTCATTACCTCGCCCTTGAGTGCGGCTGGGATCTCTGCACAGAGAATAGCCCAACTGCAGTAATGCGGGAAAACTGTGGGAATATGCAGGAATACTGTGGGGAATATGCAGGAATACTGCACGTTCTTCGTCAGCAACAGGGCTAGCTGAGGGATTTTGATGCCTGACTTCTGTGATCTGCTCACAAATAAGATAAAATATGGAAATGAACAGGATTTCATTTAAAAAAATTTAAGCTATAGTGGGGATTCATTTTGGAGCAAAAAATTTACCAAGTGAGGAAATAAGCCAGGTGCCTCTAACCTTACGCTAAGACGGTGACCGAGCCCCATCAGCTGAAAATTAATGTCATTAAAAACCTTCGACTGCAGTTTGCATGGAATTGACATCAGAGCTTAGTGGCACAGCACTAGCTCTGTCAGGTTAAAGGAAATGGGGGGGCGTGTAGCCTGCGGTCCCCCGAAGAGGGGAGTCATGTGACCAGAGTCATCCTTACTGATTTACCCTGGCTGCACCTCCATCCCTGTGATATGTATAAATGGCTGTGTTCTGTGTTGTTACGCTGTCGGCGAGCGGCAGGCTGATTTACACCATGGCTAAGACCTGCAAATGTTCATCTCTGCCATCAACCCCTCCCTCCCCCCCCCCCCCCCCCGCGCTTCCAGATTCTTGATTTTTATATTTCCTTTTCACTGTTTCAAGCCTATAAACATCAACACCCCCCCATGAAAAGAGGAAAAATATTGCAAAACAGTTCCATGCTGTCAAGCCACCTTCCTACCGTGAAACACGCTCACCAATCAAGTCAATAGTCAGTAATAATGACTATTAGTGATTAACAATAGCCTGATTAGTGATAGACATTCAAGGAGCCCAGCTTGGTTGCCACACATCCCTGTTAATAATCACCAATCGCTGGGCACAGCTGAAAACCCCAATCTTGGAAACATCGGTCCATCCATGTATATAGCTGATTCTATAAATCGACCTTTGAAACCACTGCTTGATAAACATTCTGCTAAAGGACATTTCTTTGCAGAGGCGGGTAGAGAAGCGGGGGGCCCTTTACAGCCGCAATGGCTGCTATTTAATTGAAAGTTTTTATCGTTGCATTTCAGACTTTCGTCGCTTCAGTAGCCTTTGTGTAATCAAGGAAGGCGATACAAGGAGGAATAACAGTGGATAAATTATTGACTCCCCATAATGGGCTTCGTGTTGTTAGCCCAAGAGACAGGTTAGAAGCCTATTATAATCCCATCATTCTCTGTCAATGATTAAATAGTAACTTTGTAATCCGAATATCATCCCTCAGCTTTAAGTAACAGATGTGTAGCAGATGTTAAGGACACAGGGTTTATTCCTGACTCCCTCCTAGCCTGGGAACTTAGAGGGACAGTCGTAAGCACTGGACTTTCAGGCGGTTTAAGACCAGTAATGAAGCTGAAAAGTACAGGAATTGTTCGAGCTGTACTTTTTTGCTGTGTCTCCCGAAAATAGCGAAGTGTGGCTCGGTGGGTTAAGCCCCGCTGTGCCTCTGCCGGTTGATGGTTTGAATCCTGTGCTCGACAAACAGTTACATCTCCATCGGCACTGGGCCCTTTAATAAGGCCCTTAACTCCCGCCACATTGCTCCAGGGCTGCTGGAGACCCCAAGCTTCACTCTCACCTCTGTACATGCATGTGTGTCAGTCTCAAACAAGAGCAAGGTGGGATTTGTGAAAAGAATCATTCCAGCAGTCCTGTACTTATGCAAATGTAAAACGAAGCATCGTTTACTTTTAAGATCAGAGGACTGCATCGTCATGGAGACTTCTGCTTGCATCGCAGTGATCCCTCTGCGACAGGTGATAAGGAGTAAAGAGGGGATTGCAGAGGTGTTATCGAGGGCGACGCATTCAGCCGATCGACTCGTATCTGTGCCTGGAGATCACAGCTGTACCACAAATGACCCCGGTGACACCGTCGCGTCGTCACATCACCACGGCAACACCAGCCCGCGTAACCGCGTCAGAACCTCCAGAGGCGACGGCATCCTTTCATCATCCAATTCCCTTTATCTTTGCCTTTCCCTGTGAAGTTCCGGGGGAGCGGCCCGCAGAGGTCGGATATCTGGGAGAGATGGGAAGCAGGCTGTGGCAGTGAGTGCACACCATCAGCTGCTCAGAGGCTCCATGCCTGAGGGACGTTTGGGGAAAGCAGAAAGCCCCTTGGGGTCTTCCTTTCGCAGCTTGTTAACTGAAAGAATACCTAACGGGTCTGTAAGACCCCGGTGCTGACTGATCCTGCAGGCCCGTGGGGTTCAAGGGACGTCCGCTATTCTGGTTCAGCTGCTGCAATTAAATTAGTGGCCAGGCAGGTATAAACGCTTCTGAAGACTGAGATCAGTGCTAGAGGAGCCCCAGGAGTATGGATACATTTACAACAATAGTGCAAAAAAATCATATCTGATTGTTTTAAATTGCTGCTTTAATCTTTCAGTTGTCCCCTTCTGCTTTTAGCAAAGATGTGGATTTATATTTGTACCCATACGTGAGCTTTTTCCTGTCTGGGACTGGAAGCCGCAGCCTTTGGGGTACAGAGCTGTCTCCCTGACTGGTGTCTGGCCCCCTTCCCTCTTGTAGAGGGTGGTGTGATGCGGTCTTTTAGAATTCTGCCACCTGTGAGGTCTAGCCTTTGAATAACAGGTCCGTTCTTGTCAGGGATGCTGCAATTGTATCTGTCCTATTAGGAGTTACCTTTTCTAATGCTGTGACATTGTTTGGTAGAAACCAGGCACTGGGAGCTGCTTTTTTCCATAAAACAATGGTAAGTAAATGGGTCTCCACGGGCCGCTGTGAAAAGGCTGTGCCCTTTCCGCTGAATTCCGGCATTTTCCCCTTTGTTTCTGCCTGCAGCCGTAGCTTTCAGTCCGTAATTAAAGTGACCCGTGTTTGATCATCGTCCAGGCTGCTCTCTAATTGTTGCACAGATACTTGGCATGTTTGTCTGATACGTACTTGCATGGGTACGTGGACCCCATCCCCGGTGTCGATGCGGCACAGGTGCCCAAACACCATCCCCAGAGTAAAGTGCGTCTTGTGACAGAAAACATGATTCCTATCTCCCACCAGCCAGGAAAGGCTCATGTTGACTCACAAACAGCATTTCCTCCCACTCACATTATTTCACAGCTTTTTCCTTCCTCCAATAACAATAATTTTGTAATTTAATGGGTACCTTGTTATGTGTAATGTGTTGGGAAGGCACTGACCCGTAGTTCCCTGCTGACTGACATTCAGCTGTACTGCAGGTCCGGTCCAGTCTGAACCCAGAACTGCAGAGATGCTTCCACAATGTTCTGGGACTTGAGAAAGCTGCATGTGATACCTCTCTCTCTCTATCTATCTATTCTATCTAATCAGCAGACTGTGCTGCTTTTGAGGGGCCAACTGTAACCCCCTCGATAGATAGATAGATAGATAGATAGATAGATAGATAGATAGATAGATAGATAGATAGATAGATAGATAGATAGATAGATAGATAGATAGATAGATAGATAGATAGATAGATAGATAGATAGATAGATAGATAGATAGATAGATAGATAGATAGATAGATAGATAGATAGATAGATAGATAGATAGATAGTCTGTTGAAGTAGTTGCTGTAATCTCCTTTTGCCTGTGCAGAGTTCAGATGACCAAGGTTTTGTCAAATATTCTGTGAACCCCCATGGGCCAGAGACCAGGGCCATGACAAGTGATCACACCCTGCATTTATATATTTATTCACTGTGTTAAACCTTAGTGACCTCGTCCCCTGTGATGACTTTAATGTGGAATTGTTCAAAAGCAAAGGACCACAATCACAGCACTCATATGATAATGGGACGTAATTAGATGTGACGGTGGGAAAGTAAGCCAGTCTGGAGGGAATTCAGGCCATTGGGGTTGTGCGCCGATTCTCACAAGATGATAAAACGGATTATCCCTGGGGTGGACACCGCGTCACGGGACAGCACTGAGTTTAAAAATAGCTTAGCATTAGCATAGTGCCAAGCACCGATGCGAGAGGCTCCTCAGCATTCCGGGCCCGTCTCTGAGTGCAGCGTTAAATGCTGCAAGAAACGGCCACCGACATAATCAGCAACCAGAAGCTCCCAGAACTTCCAGCACCTCCTCAAGGTCTAAGCAGAAATCAGGCTGACATGCCGCATCCAAGATTAAAGGACACTTCTTTCCTCTCACCCAACACAATCGCTCATTGTTTTCCATTTTTCGTAGTGGACGTTCCGGGTTCTATGGTCTTTTTCCATCTCCGAAGTCTGTCTCTCTCTGTTTCGCTTTCTAAACACTGCCCAACCTCACTGGCTAAACGTGTGGAGAAGCAGGCTACCTCACGGGTGCGTGGCATTATGGGGTCTCAGCACCGTCACAAGCTCTCAGCTCTACAGTGATATTGTCATTGTGGGAAGGACCTTGGATATGATTATGGATAAATACTAATGCTGCCCCAGGCTCAGGGGGTGGCCCAGTGGGGGGGACAGCAAGTTGCCAGATAGACGACCTTCCAAGGATTCTCAAAAGCCCTGGGAATCAGTAGAATGGAAGGCAACCTTGGCGAGCCTGGAGACTTGAGTTGCCCATCTTGTGGGAGCCGAGAGACACGGTCTAGGGCTGCATTGGCAAAGACTCTGAACCTGCTGTTGTACCCTCAACTTAAACACTTTGAGAGGATTCCTTCAATGATTGGATGACAGAGTGAAACATCTGTAAACCGGAATTGGCCTGTGATGAAAGTTGCTCTGAAGCACACCCTAGTGGTGTTCCAAGCAGTGTGGGTCCCTATAACGGTGTATTCATGACAGTAACACAATATCCCCATAGAGCACCGGGCTTGCCAGTACCTTGTAGGCTCCAGTTTGCTGCGACGATTCCGCCAATCAGCCCTCCTACTAATCAGGAATTTGAGAACATGAAGGCGTCTTTGAGGTTGAGAATCTGGGGTGGGTGAGGGTGGAGGCATCAATCCTGACTCCATGCGGCTTGATGCCTGCCGGTCTGAAGGGCCCTTTCCTTTGCCTGCCTGGCCCATGGTAGAGGTACTCTGGCACCCTGAGGCAGAATGGGCCTCATCATGGTCATTAGTAACAGAAACCCATGGTACTGATACTGCTAACCACACTGAAACGAGCTGTACTAACGGCACATGAAGGAGCTGAACCGGGTTTTGTCTCCTTCACAGCACTGTGTTATTCAGCCTCATGGGGGCTCTGTGTGGCTCTGTGGGTCAGGATGCTGTGCTTGTGGTCAGAAGGTCACTGGTTCAAATCCCAGTGTCAGCCAACTGATTTCATCTTCGGGCCCTTGAGCAAGGCCCTTAATCCTGTCAGGCCACTTATTCAAAGAAATGCATGTTGCTTTGGATAAAGCATCCGCTAAATATGTAAATCTCCTAAATGTAAGTTTGCTCCGAGTTACTGGTTTTCACTAATCAGAAAGTACAGCTTTCTCATAATCTCATTCCTATCCCTCCAGTAACCATCTTTCCTGTCTCCTACAGGTAATCCCATCTGCACCCCCTTACTAAAAATAGTCCCCATTTCTCCATCCATTCTTGTCACATGGGTCATTTCCCCTCCAAAACAAGACCTACAGTAGAACTGCTTTTAATCAAACAACCAAGAACGCACAACCCATGCACTCAGTTTGCAGTTTAAGGTCGGGCTCGGAAATTATGCAAATTATTTAATATGGGCTTCAATTCAAAGGCAATATCGCGTAGCTTTTCTGTACTGTGATCTATATATGTGCTCATTAATGCCTCTTAAGTTTCAAAGTGAAACTGAAACATTAGAGTTTTGCATAAAACACAAACCAAACCCCGACCCTCTTACTAAAACTGGGAGCCTGGTAAGGACATGCATTGTTTATTGAATATTTTCATGTAATTATTGGACACCACACAATAAGTCATTAACTCACGAACAGACATTTACAGTTTAATAGACTTTTATTATCTCTGTTTGTTCAGACTACGCTGAAGACAGTGTGTCACTTTCACAGACAGACCCATGAGCTGGAAGTGGCTGAGCTCTCCAGGCCCAGTCATTTGAGAAGACAAGGATCCCCAGATAGCGATTTCACCCACCACCAGACGGGCAGACATTAATTACCTCTGAGATAAAGCAGCACTGTAAATCCGTGTTTAATTTCTACTTACACGCCAAGTGCAATACCCTAATAACAGGCACTCAAGTGTACATGTCAGTATGGGGTTTGAGGAGAAAAAGATCCGAAAGCCGCAAATCATTGGAAGTTTTGATTAAGGCAACTGCCGGAATCTCGCTGGAGAGTTTAGTGGTGTCGATGCTAGCGGCTGCGCGGTTGTCCTTTAGCTGCAGCGTGACATTCTGTTTGCTCACATGTCGGGCCTGCTGGTGGTGGGCGTACAGAGGCAGGGGCCCCAGAGCCCTAGGATGTGATATTTACCCCTGGTCGCTCGCCTGTGGGTGTCTCTTTGAGGATTGGACTCTGCTTGCAGAGAGGATGAAAGCAGATTCCCAGGGAAGCGAGGAAGGGCAGGATGGGGTAAACATCTGGTCTCCGCTGATCGGGGGAGAGGGCAGGGGCCGTGCACCGATGGGGGATCGCAGGAGAGTGGCAGATGTTCCAGAGCTAGAGATCATGCCATCCAAGGTCATGGTTTGATTCATGCCTTGTATGATGTATCTGTCTCTCGAACCTACAGCCCATGGGCCCGCAGAGAACTTTGGTACTTTGTGTGGGGTGCTTGGAGCAAGAAAAAAAAAATGACTGCACTTGAGAGATGTGGAGGAGGTGGGGTCATATGTGATTTTGTGATGGGGGAGGCAGCTCCTTGCATGAGAGAAACTACCAGTGATATTTCCTTTGGGGTCTGATGTTTGTGCCACAAACACACAGCAGGTGGCGCTACTCGCTCCTGTTAGGTAACACAGTGGAGTAGCACAGCCGGTGCATGACAATCCTGCCCGCTGTGCTCAGCGCGTGCTGTGTTACCACACGCCGTATATATATCACATGCACCTTTACTGCCATGTTTTACGTGTGATGTTGTGTGTTTATACTGACTGTAGTTCTGCAGTGAATTGCTTCATGTTTGTTCTCTTTATGGTAATCAGGCATTTCCATGCAGTTTCACATAGGTTTGCTTTGTAGGCTCCTCTATTTTATAGGTCAGGTTAAAAGGTCCGTCATTGTCACCCATGGTGTTAATGTCCTGATCGGGAGAGTGACTGCCCCTCTTTTAGGTAACATTACCAGTTATACGAGTGCTTTTTTGGGTAGGGTAGTCCCTGGGGCTGGTTTCCGTCCCACAGCCTGTCTGGGTTACGGTTTCTAACCCAAAACCTCCCTGTGACATCATGCCATCAGGGTGGTCAGGGCTGTGTGAAACAGGCTGTTAGATGTGCTTGCGGAGATTTTATCACTGAGACCTTGGCTGTGGTTTTCCAGTGTGTGGGCTGCTGGCTCCTTGGGGTCGTGCAGCCAAGGGGCCTCATTTATCTGGTCTGGTTCTTTATAAGTGTGTTTTATATTAATGATTGTAATGCAAGGCTTTTAGGGTTTTGTTTAACTAATGGAAGAAGAGTTTCACTGAGCCCCACCATAGAGAACGTGATCGATAATAAAGAACCTTCTCAAGGCGTGCATTATTTAAGCAGCTGGATTTCCAGGAATTAATTATTCAATGAGCAATTTAGCGCATTTTAAAATGTTAAGGTGATTAACTAATGATGGATTGCAATTTGCTCATGATTAATTGCTAAAAAAATATGCTCCAAGAGTAATGATTAAATTACAAGGCCACCTTATTACTATACTAATATTGTGTTTATATGTTAGCTTAAATTTAGGACCATATTTTTTTAAGATCTAAATTAGTAATTCCGTAAAAAGTACTAAGAAGTTCTGTAAACAAAAAAGCAATTTCTCCCAGGACCCTTTGTTCTTCCTTCTCTCACGCTCCCCTGGGCTATAACTCGAATTAGTTGCGACGTGGCGGTTTTAGGTTGGCCCCCATCCGCCACGAACGTGATCAAAGTCACCGTGAGCCGTTCACTGGAGGCGTGTCTGTCAGACAAACCGCCGGAATCAGAGATGGAGCCAGAGAGACGTCCTGATGTGGAAGCTGAAGAGCTCCGGCGCCTCCTGACAGTGCAGATACTTCACTGCTATTTAAAAACGAAAAGAAAAGAAGAAAACTAGATGAAAGCAAACGTTAAGGAGGAACTCCTCTATTTTGTCATCATCAGCTCCTGCTTCTCTCCATCCTGCTCTTACCCATCCATCCATCCATCAGTCCATCCTCCACCTGTTCCTCCCATATGGGGGGGGGGTCATAATTTTTTTCCCAGTTGATCTAGATCCCACACAGTGAGGGGGTTGGGGGGGGGGGGCTTATATTTATATTGTTTGCACCTGCTTTTTCTTTCTCCTGCCCTTCTCTTTCACCCAACCCTCCATAGCTATTTATGTTAGTCATTTCCTCTGGAAAATTTCTGCTAAAACGCGGGATTTCTGCTAATCCTGCAGCCGATTACGCTAATTAATTACCCCCCAGCCCTCCATCCATTTTCCATAACTGCTTATCCTAAGCTGCACTACGCCTTTCATAATAATCTGTATTATAAAACATAATGCTATTTTTTTTACGTGTCTTAGTGATATCATTTCTATGAAGATAGCTAATTAGGATTGCAGTTAGTTGGCTTATTTCTTCTGTTTATGTTCTGCTGAATTTTAGATAAGATTATTGTATCATTTTGTGTCGCTTCTATTCTCACTGAAGTGACATTTGAATTGATGGATAATTGATAAGTGACACGTCTGAGGCCCCCACCCTCAGCCCCCTCTCAGATGTTTCAAAAACATAAGACCATAGCTAGCTAGCTGGTTAGGAGAAAGCTGCATGTTCTCCTAAGTAACAGACGTATGCATTTTATATTTAGTGTAGTGACTGTTTGTGGGCAACAGGGGGCCCTCACACCTTCGGGGCCCAACTGAAATGCACAGTTTGATAGGTAGTAAGCACCACCGCTGGCCCTACAATGGACTGGACATCCTGTACAGGGCATAGCCTCCCACCCCAGCCATCCCACCTCGTGCCCTCTGCCTCATGGCGCAGACATTTTAATGTGTTAGTACAAGCTGTCGTTCCACGTTGTTCCATTCATTTCGCACTGAGCAGATGCATCACAGAAATGAAACAGATGCTCTCCGGAGGGAGGGGCTATAACTTCCCAAATGCACGTACTGCTGCTATTACTACGTTTTTAAAAATATGACGACGTGCGGGCGGCTCCCTGACCATGACGACCACGGAAGCGGGGGAGGATGCGCACATTTTGTAAGCGAAACCTTGATTTTTGCTCATTCTCTGGCCGCTGCTCTTGTTCTGGGCTCATTTTGATGGAGGAATGTGTAAAGTGTAAAGGCACAGACGTGTAAAGACGTCCAGCAGCCGCAAGCGGCACACTTTAGGACAGTGTGTCTGTGATCAGAAGGTCGCTGGTTCAGATCCCAGCGTCGGCTGGCTGGTTTTGCATTGAGTAAGACCCTTTACCCAAACAGCTCCAGGCTCTGCCTGGCCCTGCGTTCTCGATGATGATGATGAAAGTGCCTGACAAATAAATGTAAATGTAACAATGTCCCATAAGAGCTACTCACCCTGACGCACGTGTACAGAACCGGCAGAACCCCAGGCACGCAGCAGCCCGAACACAGCCTCGATAAACCTACATAACGTGTCACTTGTGTTTCTGGGAGTGGGCTGGTAGGAATGAAAATACTGTAAACTTCCTGTCTGAAAATTGTGTGATATTTGTTCCCCCTCAGGTTTTGAGTTGCTTATATTCTGTACCTATTTAAGGTTCTAGACAAGAAATATACCTTGTTTGCCGTGGCCTTTCCTGCTCAGATTGTCATTAATGCAGGCTGCCGTCCTTTGACACACGTCTACTCAGTTTCAGAGGGAACCTGTCAGTCGCGACATTCCTGAATTCATCGAGGTGGTGAATGGTGGGGGGGGGGGGGGGGTGCAGACGGCGCATGAGCCCAGGGGGAGTATCCCCTTTCACCTTCTCTGATGGTTATGAGATTTACTGGGCTTGGATCAGCTGGATGGTGAGTCAGTGCCTGAGTCCTGTCCTCAGGAGATGTGTGCACTGGTCTCGGATCAGGTATACATCAGTAAATCATTTCCACCACATGGGCGATTCTAGGATCTTTTAAGGTGTGAGGCATAATAGAGGCCACAATTCATACAGAGGAGCCAATCAGTGACATGTTTTGAATCGATGAGTGACAGGGAGTGGGCACTCCAGCGGCCAATCTGCTGACAGCTGGGCCCCGCCCCCTGTAAACACCACTACTACCACATCATCTCTCTGTGTTTATGGCTCTAGCCCATAATCAGCACCCCACCCTCCTGCACTGACCAATCAGAATGGCAGTTTGCCCTTCCAGAGCTGTAGGGGAGGGCCGGTCGCTCAAGGAGAGTCTGCAGCACCCGGGTGACTCCCCCGCCATGTTTAGGGTAAATGAGCCCCCTTTAAACCATCTATTTAGAAGAGTTTCAGGGGGGGTAAACGTGTTCTGGCAATCTCTGATCAGAGTGAACGTGTGATGCCTTGCTAATATCACATAGTTTGCTCCACAGTAACATCTGTGGTGGTGCTTCAACCGTTCAGAACTGAAACCTGTAGTGTCAGGGGGTTATGGCATCTCTGAACTAATTCACACCCCAAACCTGCCAGCCTTCGTCGCGCCTACATCAGTGTTTTATTGGTCCTCATGCTAGCGAGCCCATTCTCTGTAAATATAATAAAAAAGAAATATATGTATCATAGGGGAGAGAGGATGTTTATGTTTTAGATATTGTCCTTTGGGACGATCTGAAGCTCTTATTAAACTCTTTTACAGGACATTGACTCACAAAGTGTCTTAAAGTCGTAAAAAAGAGCTCGTTAAAGTTTGAGGTGGGTTTAATCGTTTTATTACCTGGAGAACACTGTGTTCTTCTCGTAAGCGTCTCATGGGATGAATCATTAATTTCTTACACGACTGCATAAAATTCTACTGAGTGTCCTGTCAACAAAATATACCCTGAAAATAAGCCCCTTAGATGGTAGCAGCTCCCTGCTACACAAAGCCGCTCCCAGGAATTACAATAAAGCTGGAGAATAAGAGAAATTTATCGTCCTCTGATGAGTTACTGCCAAATGCAGATCAAAGCACCACAACCGGTCTGGTGGAATGAGAATCAACAAAACGGCATTTGTGTTATTTAGCAGATGCTTTTGTCCCAAGTGACGTGCAAGTGAGGCAAATAGCACATTACTAACATATGGCTGGTGAGTAGTTGATTAGGCATAATTGCAGCTAGGCTGAGCTGGCAGTGAACGGCCAGGTACAAGTGTAACTGTAAGTGCAAGCAACATCGGAGCAGCAGCTACAGAACAGGGAACAGTATTAGGCTAGTGAAGGTATTCCTTAAACAGACGGATCTTATTGAAGTCAGGGAATGGTGGTCTGTACTGTAGGTCATCAGAGTAATTCTCCTGCATGGTAACTATGTACCACTCTGAGCAGCAGTCTGGATGGTGACATTGGCATCCTTGCAAAGGTAAACTTCTCAGATGCCTGCTGATGGTAAACCCTGCAGCGGCTGTTTAATGACTCCATACGCCTGTTCTTTGAAGCTTGCGGTCACGTGACTCCACACCGACCTCGTTCATTCTGCTGTTTATTAGCTTGACAATGGGGATAATTAATTGCAGCTGCAGCAGCGGTAGGGCCATGCTAGTTTTTTATTTTTTATTTTGCCTTGTGGGGCAGTTAATATCATATTGTTTGTTAGTGTTTCTTGTTTTGATGTTTGCTGGAGTTAATTATCTAATTCATCCCCGTGTGGATCCCAGCAAGTTTTAATTTAATCTCATCGGCCAGCTCTGTTGCGGTAAATGAAGTTGCCGCGGAAACACTGTGATTCCCATCTCTCCAGCCGACGCCGACTGATACAAGAACCATTTTTTTAAACCGACATGAGCAGAGACAGCATTCGGATGCAAGAACAAACGTCTGACTGGATGTTTCTCTTTCCTGTCTGCCCAGTACATCATCGGGGCAGTATTTTCCTAATTTGTAGAGATGGTGGATCGATTTTGCCAGTTTAAAACACTGGCAGTTTCAGATGCCAACAGGGAATAAGGGGCCCTCATTCTCTATCTCCTAGTGCAGAATCCAAGGCTACATTACAGCTCGTCTCCTAGACTGGTTCCTGGTGACGAAAGCGACCAACTGCAGCCTGAGAAGATGGCAGGGACTCTGGGACCCCACCCAGGACGTACAGGAAACGCTGTGATTTACAGTAATGCTAGAAACCAAACACACGTGGGTTAACGCCTCCACCCATTGCATCCCTGTGGGGCCCAGATGTGGGCGCACAGCACAGCCCAAGGTCAACGCTACAGACATATCGACTCGCTGACTACAAAACATCCAAATCTCACTGCCCATCCCTTTGTTCTCCATGCCTTTTTATCCAAACCCAGTTGGTCATGCCAAACCGATCAGTCTTCTGTGCCTCAGATAAGGCTGAACAAAGGAAGGACTGAGCTAAGTAAGGCTAAGTTATAAAGGGAGCGGCCACTCCGAAATGCCTCTACTGCCTCCCCCTAACACCAGACCATGGGCCTCGAATAAACTGCTCCTCACAAATAAATGATTTAATGAAGGAAACGCCCCCCTGGGGCCTGAATGAGCAAGGATCTGATGGAGGGGGCACTGGCTGCATTATTCACTGGGTATTTCTCTGCATCATAATCAAAATAAGAAATCAGCCGTCTGTTCAGGGCCCTTGACTTCCTGTGGGGGGAGCTGGGGAGCGACCTGGTGGGGGCAGCTGGGGTGTAGCGTAACCGCATCTGCTGAATGGCAGACGAGTGTCTCTCGCAGGCAGGAACGCCGCTCTTTCCGCCTTTCTCACTCCCTCCCTGCCGAGCTCAACCAAGCAGTGAGTGTCGGAGCGAGGGGTGGTGGGGGTTGGCTGGCAGCAGTAATCAGCTTTCAGCCCAACGATGTGAGCTGGAACGGGGAAGTGGGGGAACGGCAGGAATAGGCCAGGGGCGGGGAGGCTTTGGGAGGACCTGGGGGGGAGGCGTGGGGGTGGGGGGGGGTCAGAGATGGTATGCTCCAGTTGCACAGAAACCTGAAATTCTCATCTCAGATGATCCTTGCCGTTATCTTGCTGTGGTTCTTGCTTAATGCAGAAGGTGCCTTGCAGGTTCCCTCGAGACGCAGCTGTTATGTTGTGGAGTTGGCTGCCGCTCCCCGACCGCATTAAAAGCGCGTCAGGTTTTAAACCTGGTCATCCGTGGGAGTCGCCATCCGGCCGCTCTGGCCAGGACACCGGTGACACGTCCTGCCATCTTGTCCTCGTCCCGGGATGTTGCTGCTGTCACGGGCATCGGCTTGTAATGTAGCATCACCCTTCCCACCCCTGCAAGCGGGGGTTCACTCTACTCGAGTGCCTCCTCGACCGTGTCCCCCCCATGCCACCCTCCGTCATCTCGCACCCCTGTGGGGGCTTCGCGGTGGTGGCTCAGGGAGGGAGGTGTTTTGTGGACAGAGCTGGGGGTGGGCGGGGGGTTGAGGTCGGGCGGGGGGGGGGGGCATAGGGTGTGAGTGACAGAGGGCACCGATAACAGCAACCACATGAGAAATTGAGACGGATGGCAGGAGGAGGAGGAGGGTGAGGAAGGCGTAATGCGCGAGGGTGAGCCCCTGGGCGACGGGAAGCTGCTTTTATCCGCGATCCATCCCACACTCACGACAACCACGATCTGGCTCGGAATAATCGCCTACTTCCCAGAGGAGATCAGGCTAGGTGCTATCATCTAAAATCATCTCCCGCTAATCCTCCACAGCGGGGTCTTAACATTTTACCCAGACGAGCTGCCCCGCCCTGGAAGGTGCCCTTTAAAATATGTGACCGTTATTTCCCCGAAACACCAGCCTGTTTGGGTTGCTTAGCGATTTTTTTTAGAGCCTGTTAATCTCTAATAGCTGGTTCTCTCTTGAATGGGCTTGTGGGAAGGTAGAGACTGGTGGCGATGGTCGCAGCGGGTCGTGGCAGGTCCTGGGGTGTCATGCTGTGCTTCTTCTGAGGCCAAGCCCCCACCCCCCCGGAGAATGAGGACAGCTGTCCCACGGATAGTGGAGAAGGTGCATTAATTATCAGCTGATTTGCACCTGACATGCCAAGTGGGAATCTCTTACTTCCATCGCAGCATTCCATAATGGCCCGCAAAGTCATTCCTGGTATCCCAGGTGACAAACACGGTAATGGGCATGAAGTAAAAGTGCCCCGCCCCAAATTCTGAGAAGGTCACGACGGCTCAGACAAAGGTGATTTAGCTGGTCTCTGGTCATGTGTCCTGAATTTTTAATTTCCAGCTTGGGAAGGTTAGCCGCTAAGGTTCTGAGCCATACATCACAGAATCTGTCAGCTGTCAGCGGCTGCCATAACAGGACCACCCAGTGTCGAATCTTGCAGATGATGCTCTCATAACAAGGGCTGAAGTGCTGCAGAACTCGCTTTCTGCTGATATGACGTCTGCGGCTCTGCATGTGCATTTGACAGTCTGCGTTTGACAGTCTGTGTGTGCATTTGACAGTCTGTGTTTGACAGTCTGCATGTGCGTTTGACAGTCTGTGTTTCACAGTCTGTGTTTCACAGTCTGCATGTGCGTTCGATGTTTGTGTTTGACAGTCTGTATGTGCATTTGACAGTCTGTGTTTGATAGTCTGCATGTGCGTTTGACAGTCTGTTTGACAGTCTGTGTTTGACAGTCTGCATGTGCATTTGACAGTCTGTGTTTGACAGTCTGTGTTTGACAGTCTGCATGTGCGTTTGACAGTCTGTGTTTGACAGTCTGTGTTTGACAGTCTGCATGTGTGCTTCACTGTCTGCATGTGCATTTGACAGTCTGTGTTTGACAGTCTGTGTTTGACAGTCTGCGTGTGCCTATTCTGTCCTTTTGTTTATGAAAAAAATCGGGAGAAAATATTGTCACAAAGGCGAGTGAGCAGAAAGACAGACGTGGTGAGGCTCTGAAAACAAGACAGATGCTGTTTTTACAACATTTTAACTTCATCTGGTTTTAAAAAAATTAAAAGGAAGAAACATTTCGTTGGTTAACAGTGTTCATCTGTTACTGGGTTTGGCTGGTTTGGGGTCATTAACTAATTTAAAATCTGCCAGTGGGATGTCTGCACAGAGCAATACCAGCACGTGTGTGTGTCTGCGCTGGTGTGCGGCGCCGCAGACCCAGCTGAGAAGGCCGCCCTGCACATTGAGCTGTCAGTCTGCCATCTCTGGCTGGGCAGCAGAACAGGAAGCCAATCCACGGCCCCCAGGGACTTGCTGCCCAGCAGCCGTCGGCTGTTGCTGCTCTGCGGTCCTAATTCATTTGTACATTTTTTTTTTTTAATCTAGCAGTCGCTCAAAATTGATACACTTTTTATATTTTTTAAAGAAAGTCAGTCCTTGGAGCAATTTCGGGTTAGGGGCCTTGCTCGGGGACCCAATGGTGACATCATTCAGCAGACCCTGGGATTTGAACTGGCAACCTTCTGGTCACAAGAACAGCGTCCTAACCTGCTATGCCATTAATATTGCACTGCCACCCCATAGTTCCTATTAGTATACGAACTGGACGTACTTAGACAGAATGGGCAGTGAAATAGATTTTGCGTTTAAACAAGCACATCAGTGCTGTTCGTCATCCATTGTTTAGCCTACGAGAAAGATGGACGGCTATTTCAATGTGGCTGCTCCGGTAGAGCAGCCCAGAATGTCACTGGGATGAGATGTTATTGTGATTAAGCCCATATTTATGGGTCTGCATTTAAGCGATTCACATATTTATGAGTTACATCGCCCCTCCTAATGGCTTCTGAAGAATCCGTCTCTGATGCATCTGAACGCTGCTGCTCCTTCGGCTTTAATTGATTGGTGTAGCGACTGTAATCGCTGGGCCCCTCCCCCTAGCAGCCGGCGGCAGATGTGTGCAGCTGCTCAGGAGCGATGCCGGGGGAGGGGCGAGCTTCCGAAGGCCCCCGCCATCCTCCCACTGTAAGAACGTGATCAGAATCGGGATTCTTCATTGTTCCTGCACAACTGTACATATGGAAATGGAATCTGGGAAACGAAAGAGCCACGGGACAAAGGGACAGCTATGGACACAATAAAGATCACAATCAACGATGGAAAAGGAAAATAAAATGTAAAAAGCAAGTAAAACGTAGATGGAATATGCCAGAAATACTGAACAAGGTCGCAGTGTACCGATATGAAGTGGCCAGTCTGTAATCAAGGTAAAGAGGGCCCAATCTCCCTTTTCGGAGGCAAAGAAAACTAATGGTCATTCCACTTCGTCCACAATGCAGGTAATTCAGGGGTCCTGGTCAACCCAGGGGCCAGGCCCTTATTACGCCTTGAGCTGGAGCCGTGTATATAATATACACATTTTGGCATGACTTTGATGGCCCCCCTTGTCCCGATGGGCCCCCCAGCAGCCGCCTAGTCTTCCGATGCCTGGATCTGACGGAGGTGGCAGCACTGAGAGCCTCGCAGCTCCCTGGAAGAAGCCCGTCATCGGGACACCCTTCCCCCCCCACTTCACCTCAGCTCGTCCTGCCTTTCTCCTGCTTTCCTGGAGCCTGTCACGTCACTCAAGGAGAATTAGCCATTCTCAGGTTTGGGGACGAATAAAATAAAAAAGCTGATTTGGTCACTTTGGCTGGGGGGAGGGGGGGGGGGGGCAAGGTTATTATAAATTAAAATGCAAAAGGCTTTTAGGTGCCAGGAAATGATTCATCAAACTGGGAGGAGAACAAGCAAGTAGATTATAACTGGAGAAAGTAACTGGTAAATGTGTGTGTTGTATTTGTTTAGGAGGGCAGTGGGGGGGTGGGGGGGTTAATGACTTCACCTTGATGCCAACAGGCTGCTCTAAAAACTCATTTGATGAATGAGCCAGATATATCACATGGTCCAGATATTAGTCGGACGTGAAAGGCGCTATATCAGAACCTTCACTTATGGTATTCGGGGACTCGCAGTCATAAACTGGCCTCCCAGGAGGTCACAGGATCATCGATCCCTAAGCCTCCTCCAGCGGCTGCCAGCCGCCTCGTCTCCGTGACGACGGCCTTTTCTGAGAGCACGATAATTCGAGAGGCTGGAAAACAGGCCATCTGATCCTGGCACTAAAGTGGCGAGTACAGGGGGCTTTGAGCTTCCCGTGGAAGCGCCTCTCGGTGCTTAGCGGCATCTTCAGAGGAGGTAATCCAGAGCGCTCTTTCAGATCGTCTGATGCTGCTCTTCGTGTCGATAACAAAAACATTCTGCCAGCACGGCCCCCAGCTCCGTGCCTCCTTCTTTATGGAACTATACCCCATGTCAGGAATGCCTCCTGATCGGCATATTTAAATCTGCACTATGGATAATCATGTTAACCCAGCATATTTTTAGTTTACGCTCCCAGTAAATAATGTAGCGGATATTTCAGTGCCAGTACTGACCTGCTAAGTCTCTTTACTCTCTCTCTCTCTCTCTCTCTCTCTCTCTCTCAAAGTAGCAAGGCCTTCTGCCCTGACTCACTAGCACCCCCTGCTGCTCCCCACTGTCTGTGCCCTTACTGGCCAAGCAGAAGACCACTGTCTGTTCAGACCTGATTCTGACTTGGTCTGTGCCCCCCGGGGGTCTGTGTCCTGTCGTCTGTCGTCTTCCTCTCCTCCTTTGCCTCTGTGTCGGCTCCTCTGTTTTCTGCTGTTACAGAAAACCCACTTAGATGTTCAATACCGTATCACTGACACTACTCTTTGGTACATCTGTGATGCCGATAAGCATCGTTAAGAGCTCTGGGAGATAGGAAAGGCACTATGCTCAAATAAATAAAGAGGTGAATAACCTGGGTGCTCTTTGGAGATTAAGCGACGTCAGACAGCTCTGGCCTGACCCTCGTCCGTCTCTGACACCATGATGAAGGCGTCACCAAAAATGGCCGCACCATCCAGGCCGTGTTGGAATGCTGACGCTTCTGCAAGCGTGGGCTGCAACTCCAGGACCTACGTCTCCGTTACCTCTCTGACAGAAACGGGGGGGGACTGAGATTCATTAACCATTTTCACATGTACATGTTCGGCAACGAGGGGAAGAGGACCACGAAGAGGTTGGGAAGACGAATCTAATTAGCGATATGGATCAAGCCTCAGAGGAAGGCAGCTGTTACCGCTGGATCGCCGCTGTGGCTCGCAGGCTGCGCTGTGCGTCTTTGGACATCAGCCTGCCAATAACGTCTGGCTCAGGACACAGTGGGCAGGTGTAATTATTGGAAATGAAACTGTATTTGGTATTTGTAGAAGGTTGTAATTATATATTGGAGGAGGGGGACGTCACCCCCAATATTCCAATGCGCTCACAATGTCCCCCCCAGGAGATATTATAATTAAATCCTTTGTCCCCCCGAATGTTGATGCCTTGGCTACGGGCTTGCATTTGTACATTGGAATTTGTTAGTTTTCGTATACGTCATTCGTATGCTCTCTATCACCCAGTTCCCCTGGAGCATTTCAGTGAATGAATGAATGAATTTGCTGCAGGACTCAGATGTGGCTACTCTGTCAAGCATGGGACTCAAACCGGCAACCTTCTGAGGCCTAACACGTCGCCCCATGAGACCCTATGGTCCTGTAACTTTGCCTGGCTCTCTCTCTCTCTCTCTCTCTCTCTCTCTCTCTCTCTCACACATGCTGACACACACACGCACCCCATGTCTTTGTATCGGCACTGCTGCCTGATAATTACCACACCCGGTAATTATGACGGATCGCGAACACGTTGGGGTAGGCGAGGAAACGTGCCACCTCGCTCATGGCGAATCGCGTGTGAGATTTTGTGCCCCGCAAATCGATGCGTCCTTCTCATTGATCTGGGAGGGGATGTTTTTTGGAGGGGGGGGGTCATCCGTCAGGTTGGGCCCGCCGCTCCTCCTGTCTCGACAGTCTGAAGGTTACCCCCTTTGTGAAGTCTCTCTCTCCCTCACGCTCCCCCCCCCCCCCCCCCCCGCCGCTTGTCCTTCTCCCCCAGACCAATCCAGCAGGATCTTTCCTCACATATCACCACTGATCTCTTTATTCTCTTCTTCTCCTTTTGGCTGCCAAGGCCTTGTGGGGCCACCGACAGCGATGGCAGACGGGCCCTCTGGCCAGTCTGCTAATTCCATCTCTGTAAACGGCAGCCCAGAGGTTATTCCAGACTGCGTGTCTGAGGTCACCCCTGCGTCGTCTTTGCTGGTCAGGTGACATAGATACCTCCAGTCACATGACCGCGTGCTCCGTCGCCTCCCACACTCAAATGAAAAGGCTTTATACCACGGTCCCCCCTGGCCCTTGCTCATTCATCAAGGCGGCTGCATGTTAGCATTCATCACCCTGAATAAAGGATCCTTTATCCTCTCTCTTTCCCCTTTTTCCGCCTGAAATCCCCTTCCCCCTGCCCTCCTACCCCGCCTATCAGAGTCACCCCACCCCTGTAGAGATGGATGGCTCCCTCCCGATCTGCTTCGATTTCTGAGTGGGCGGGGCAGCTGAATCCTCTGCAGAGACTAGCGGTTGCAGCATCAGGCCAGCGCTTCCGCCGGTGGTTCTATGTCGGGGGATGCTGATGTCACCTCCAGACAGCAATGGGAGAAGTGGAGAGGGTACCGCACAGCGTACAAAGGGGCCTGGTCCGTGAGCCAAGGTGTCCGTCTCGGAACATGGGCGTGTTTATATGAATAGCATTACGAGCTGAGGAAGATATCACATGTAAAGCCGGGCGTTGCTGTCAGACTGTGTCAGCTGCATGCGATTGGATGAAACCTGTTATCTATTTAATTAGAAACACAGGACTCAGTTGCCCTCGGTGTTTCACTCAGGAATGACTGTGGTTGTGATCTGACGTTTACAGGATGGATTAAACAAAGTGAAACCTTTGCTTTTATGCTTAATCGGAAATGAGAATAAAGGGGCATCCATGCAAAATAAGAAACATGCTAACTGCAGACCTTCATTGTACGTAACTTTTTCCATCGGATAACGGGAAAGGAAAGCCGGCTCTGCAGTTCCCACCCTCGGGGTTGTGTACGGCAAACGATGGATGATGCTGACATGCTGACGGTGTCACCTGGGGACACTGTCCCCCCTAGCCCCCCAGGTGGCAGTGCTGGTGCCCCCTTTACAGCTCCATGTTGAGCGTTAAAGGTCTGTGATCTGATTAGAAATTGATTTAGCAGTGATCGCTTCTGGAATGAATGAGTCACACGTTTGTGGGAATCAGAGTCCGTCCGTCGGAGGTGGTGTTGGAGTAGGAGGTGCCTGCCCACCCCTCTGCTCCAATGATATGCTGAGCGCTTTGGCTTCAGTTCCCAAATCTCCTTCTGCCTACACCCCTCCCCCTCCCCCCCCAAAGGCAAATCTTGGCACATGACGAAAAAAGGACATTTTAGCATTACAGTCATTCGCGTGCCTTTGTGCCTCAAGGCTTCATGTTCAAGGCTCCTTATGGTACTTTACCAACAGGGCAACAGGGAATTTCATACTTTTGTGTGGGCATTTTATATGGCCATTTCTCCCCTAAAATCAACCATCCAGCAAACTCGGGAAGTCCTTAACGAATCTTCGATGTCCTGAGTGTGTCAACCTGTCCCTGAATGTCCAAGTACTATATTAATGTTTTTTACAATGTAAGCAATTTCACGTTCACCTTCAATAAATCGAATGTTTATATACCAATATAAAATATTCCATATAATTACTGCACTGAATGAATGTGAATCAGTTTGACCTGGAACAGCACTCATCCAGATGTTGGTGGGTGGCCGGCCTCCCAGAGTCCCGCTGCCTGTCAGGTTTATCAGCATCGGCAACACACATAGACGTCTATCTTAATGTGCAAGTGGACCTGGTGTTTGAACAGGGTGGCTGGATTTCCACAGGATGTTAGCATAGCTAACAGGAAATAGCTAAAGGTGCATTATGAGAGCTCATGCAAGGCATTGTGGGTATGGTGGAGGTTGACTGTCCTCTCTTCCTCCTCCCAGCAGCTGGTTCCCGCACATGATCTACCATGGACAAACTGCTGCACAGCCTCCTGCTCCTGAGTACAGTAGTCATGACGGCCCACGCTTGCCCCAAGTACTGTGTCTGCCAGAATCTCTCCGAGTCCCTGGGTACCCTGTGTCCGTCCAAGGGGCTGCTGTTTGTGCCTCTGGACATCGACCGGCGGACCGTGGAACTCCGGCTTGGGGGCAACTTCATCATCAAAGTGACCCAGCAGGACTTCGCTAACATGACGGGCCTGGTGGACCTGACACTGTCACGCAACACCATCAGCTCCATCCAGCCTTTCTCCTTCGCCGACCTGGAGACGCTGCGCTCGCTGCACCTGGACAGCAACCGGCTGACTGAGATTGGGCCGGATGACCTGCATGGCCTTCTCAACCTGCAGCACCTCATCCTCAACAACAACCAGCTCAGCCGCATCTCCAACGAGGCCTTCGATGACCTCATGCTCACGCTCGAGGATCTGGACCTGTCCTACAACAACTTGCAGACCATGCCCTGGGATGCAATTCGCAAGATGGTCAACCTTCACCAGCTCAGCCTCGACCACAACCTCATTGAGCACATCACCGAGGGCACATTCGCCGACCTTGACAAGCTGGCGCGCCTCGACCTCACATCCAACCGGCTCCAGAAGCTGCCGCCAGACCCCATCTTCGCCCGTTCCCAGAGCAGCGTGGTGCTGGCCACGCCCTACACACCCATGCTGTCACTGAGCTTCGGGGGAAACCCTCTGCACTGCAACTGCGAGGTCCTGTGGTTGCGTCGGCTTGAGCGGGAGGATGACATGGAGACCTGCGCTTCCCCTCCCAACCTGAAGGGGCGTTACTTCTGGTATGTCAGGGAGGAGGAGTTCATATGCGAGCCACCTCTTATCACCCAGCACACACACAAGCTCCTCGTGCTGGAGGGCCAGACCGCGAGTCTGCGGTGTAAAGCTGTTGGAGACCCCATGCCGGTCATCCACTGGGTAACCCCCGATGACCGGCTCATCAGCAACTCCTCACGGGCGACGGTGTATGAGAATGGAACGCTGGACATCCTGATCACCACGTCGAAGGACTATGGCACCTTCACCTGCATCGCGGCAAACGCAGCCGGGGAGGCCACCGCCTCCGTCGAGCTGTCCATCATCCAACTCCCGCATCTCAGCAACGGAACTGGCCGCACCTCCCAGCCCAAGTCCCGGCTCTCTGACATCACCAGCTCTACCAAGACCAGCAAGGGAGAGACCAAGACCGTACCTGAGAAGGTCGTCTCCGTCTCAGAGGTCACTGCCATCTCTGCACTCATCAAGTGGTCAGTCAACAAGGCGGCACCCAAAGTGAAGATGTACCAGCTTCAGTATAACTGCTCCGACGATGAGGTGCTCATCTACAGGTAAAGTGGCTACCTGGGCTCATTCTGTGAAAACAATGGGAGGTTCCTCATCTTTTTGACACTGTCTTCTGCTGGTTCTTCTGTGATAACACAAAGGCACGTAGGGTCTTTAATTCACAGCACTGAATATTATGTCAAAGACATTAACAATCCGTGAAGCAGATCCTTCAACATTGTGCAAAGAGGGTTTTAAAATGAATGTGGAAACCAGCCAGCAATGGAATCCAATTACCGGCTGACTTTTACTTCATTTATTAATTTGAAATCTTCAGAATGGCTCTGTGTTACTAAGGGTTAACCTTTTAATAAAAAGGCAGAATTTAACCCTTTACACAGATGCAGTAGATGTGGTACTGTGCCTTTATGATCAGTCTACTTCCAAAAACAGCTAGAATGTCGATGCTAGATATTTCCCCAAAGACTAGAGAAATGATTCCAAAAGCAGACAAGTGAGTCATTGTGTGTTAGCAAAGTCCTGACACAATGTCAAATATCAAATGCCATTGTTATCACTGCAAATTACGATCAAGGGGAGACCATCTGCGTTGGGGAATGCTGTCAGAACAGTGAAATGGCCTTACAGACTCGCTGCGGCTGGCTGGCTGCCGAGAGACATCGTCCATCCCATTCTTCTTTGATTTCAGCATAGCTGAGTGAGATGCGGGGTTCGAAGAGGCTTTACCCCATGGGATATTCAGATGAGTGCTCATGTGGGCAGTAGCCAATCAGATTCAGGGGCAATTGCACATTCCAACTTTGCCATCCAATATCAAGGATAAATGCTTCGCTGGCACAGATGCGTGGCTGAGCCACGTCCCTGGGTACAGCGCCCTGGCCAAGAGCTGGAGGGCTTCGTACTTTGCCCGTACTTTCACCTTTGCTCCAGCACGTGTCTGTAAACAGCGAGAAATGTCACATTGCGACTGTGTGTCAGCCTGCAATCCAACTGCAAAATTACGTTCATTCAACAAACATGGCCAATGTATGTCGGCGATGTTTAGTGACACATGCAAAGGATCATTTGTGCTCCTCTACCAGCTTGGCTGTCATGTTTATTATATTCATATATTCAAATATCTGACACCTAATTAATATCCCGCAGACTGTGAAGGAACGCCAGTTAACATTTGCTACAGTTGCTCCATACAGTCTATTGAGAACTGCTATGAATGTGTATTAAGCAAATACATATTCATTTAAAATGTACTTAAATACCTAATTATCAGTTAGAGTGCCGTTGCGGAGTGTTTACAGTGAATGCTGTAAGCTGCTTGAGATTCTGGCGTAGATGAAAGCCTCTCACATCCCCTGGCGAGGCGCGAGGTCCGAACTTGACCGAAAGTGGATCATTCAGCAAAAGGCGCCAAGAACTTTTTCATGACATAAATTCCGATTAAGATGAAAAACAGAATTGTGACCCGAATGGTGTGTCATTAAGAAAGCTAGTACAGGCTCTATTCATCATTCATTGAGTTTATATTGGAGAATGAAAGTGGAGATTTTCCTAACTTTCCCCCCAAATAGCTCATCTCCCCGAGGATGAAAAGCCCACAGTCAGCTCAACTCCCCCCCCCACCACCCCCCCATGTAATTCTGCTGTGTCCTTTGGGATGTTTCTTATCCAATGAAAATAGGTTATTTATCCCTTACACTGGAGTAACACAGACCGGTTTATTTCTTAAATAATATATATTTAAGTTCCAGTCTCCTAGTGGGACTATAAAGGAGACTTTCCTACTTCTGCCTTTCTTTGGCACTATATCAGTGACAGACTGGGGTTCTGTTCAATCGAGAGATGAAACGATAGAGTATCTTCCTCTAAAAGCTCCGATTTCGAGGCAGGGGCTTGGGAGGGAATGTCCCTGACTTACTGTACAAACAGACTGTTTACCCCCCCCCCCCCCACAAAAGCAGCGGCCTTTGTGGCAGCGATAGCGCACGAGAAAAAAGTGTTTCAAAGTGAGCCAGACATACCACGGCATCATTCCAGGACTACAGGTGTCATTGTCAGTGTATAATCGAGTCAGCATTTATCCTAGTCAATCTGGGATGTTTTTGCAAATAGCTGTTTTGTAAACTCGTTGTGGGAAATCCAGAGATTGTGACAATGTTATAAGTTAGCGGGGAGGGGGTGGGAGGTTAATTTCCAGCTCTTATTGGGGATGGGGGGGGTCAACATATGTAAGGATAACAAACTAAAGGTCAGGTCTCAGATCGGACCAGAACTCGGTTTTGCTAACCCTCCCCCCCCCCCGATGGTTGCAGGATGATTCCGGTGACAAGCAAGGCCTTCCTGGTGACTAACCTGGTGTCCGGGGCGCAGTACGACCTGTGTGTGCTAGCCATCTGGGACGACACAGCTACCACCCTTACAGCCACTAACGTGATGGGCTGCGTGCAGTTCATCACCCGGGAGGACTACCCACGCTGCCAGTCACTGCACGGCCAATTCCTGGGCGGCACCATGATCCTGGCCATCGGGGGCATCATCGTGGCCACGCTGTTGGTGTTCATCGTCATCCTCATGGTGCGTTACAAGCTGTGCAATGGGGGGCGCTCTGGCAAGCTGCCCAGCGTCAGCACCACCTGCTCGCAGACCAATGGCAGCTCTGCCGGCAGCGGCCGCAACGGCCTGCCGCCCCCCCCCAAGCCCCGGGTGGTGGTCCGCGATGAGCTGATGGAGTTCAAATGTGGCTCGTTGCAGAGCAGCCAGTCCTCCTCGTCTGGGTCGCTGGGCAGTCAGGAGGGCAATATGGGCGGCCTGCAAGGGGATGACGGCGCCCCCTCTCGCAAGTGGAGAACAGCGCCCCCCAAGGCTCGGCCCAACCTGGACCACCTGTTGGGTGCCTTCGCCTCGCTGGAGCTCCGGGGCCAGGGCAGGGACCCAGGGCCCTCAGGCATGGCGCCCAATGCCAGCCCCCGGCTGTCGGACAAGGAGCCCCTTCTGGGCCGTGCGGACTCTAAGCTGAGCCGACTGCTCACGCTGCCCCTAGAGGCCAAACCCAAAAGGAGCCACTCCTTCGACATGGGCGAGTTCACCACCACGCAGTTCTGCAGCTACCCCAGGCGAATCGGCAACATCTGGACTAAACGGAGCCTCTCTGTCAACGGCATGCTGCTTCAGTACGATGAGGGGGATGCGGACGGGGGCAAGGTCACCTTCGAGAGCTCCGAGTGGGTCATGGAGAGCACCGTCTAAGGCCCCCGGGGGCTGCGGCTGGGTGGCACCGGAAGACGGAACTAAAAGCGCTGGTCAGACAGGGCCACCTCACTCTTGTTCTGCATGAAGTTCATAGGTGTGAATACTGTCGTCTTTCTGTCATGTGAAAAAAAAAAAAAAAAACACCTGCCCGAGGTTAGCTACCTGGCTACATGTGGGCGTTCAGAAAAGATTCCGGATATGTGGGGTGATCACGATGACAGGAAGGGATATGAGAATATCACACAAAATACAGAAGCAAATATATTCCTTTCGTTAAGGAAAGGCCTGTGGATAACAAGAATGATGCGACTCAGGAGTTGTGGAAATACTTCCAATGAAAATAGGAAGGAACCCGTCAGAAAGGGGCCAGTATGTTAGCTGACCAGCGGAAGAACATACCGGAAGTTCCGAGCGGATTTGTCTCCATGTCCGTGGGGAAGCGTGACGAGGCCTGGATTTTCCCCCATGTTTCCAATCGGGGAAACACTTTTGACATCTTCGTACCCAAGGAGACTTGGCCCTTAGGGGCGATATTTTAAAATACAAATTGCGTGTAATGAATTACATTTTTTTATTTTTTTATTTCAGAGGTCAATTGTACATTCGTTTAGAGATTATTATTGTAGAAATAATCAGCTTTTTTGCAAAACAAAACAGGAAGTGGAGTTTGTACCATTCCTCTCACTCCCGTTCTGTCTTTCACACATACATTTCTCCAGCCACCACATAATACATTTACATTTTATTATATTTGTTTTCCCATAATACTCCTCTTCCACTGTTCCCCATTTATCCGTCATTGAATAACATCTCTGTACTATAATTCACTGTAACCACATTTGTTCAGCCTAAAATGAAAAGTTTTATTTTCCAAACCACTGACTGCACAGCGTTAGTCCCTCCTCCTGCAGAACTCGCTTCTTCGTAATGTGAAGAGATGCTGTTGGGAAGCACTGGGACGCGCATGGATTAAGTCGCTGGTCATTGTCAAGGAAACACATAGGAGCAGTGAGCTGAGGTCTCCCACCGCTAAAAAGGAGGATTTCCCAGCCAATGCACGCTGTTTCGTTCACGTCTTATTTAACGTCAGTGGTTTTAAGAAAAATAGGGCCAAAGTCCTTACAGTAGCTGTTCATGCCCATTAAGAGGCAAAGAGAAGGAGGGAGCATTGATGGAATTATTTGACAGAAAAATGTCTTTCCAAATTGTCACCAAATCAAATAATACATTTAAATTAATCATTATTTTAAAAAATTATACTGATCACAACTTGCATTCCCCAACCGTGCTCGTTACTCCGACCAAGATAAGTCTTTGGTTGAGATGACTGGATCGACGGACATTCATTCTAAAGGTCAAACACCACAAAGCACAGGTTTTTTGTCAAAAAGCACGCATTGTGATTTGATTTCACATCGATTCAGTTCTATATTTGATTCTGGCTTTCAATTCCAAAGTTACAAAATCACTCCAAGGTTACTCCAAGGTTACTCCAAGGTCATTCGTTGATTGCGCGGTTTTGTTCCGCGTCCACTCTATGATACACCTTTGACCTACTGTATAACCCTAACCCTCCTTATGACACACCCATGTGGCGATCTTCTCTGGCCTGGTAAAATTCAGTGTCATGCTGTTTAACCATACATTTTTCCCATCACACCCATATGTTCCTTATCAATGTACTTTTGCCATAAGTTGTACTATAAATCAGTGAGAATGTATCGTGCTGGGAAAGTGGACACTAGTACTTTAACGTTCTTGTTCAGAGAAGGTGAGAAGGTGCGTAACTGTATTGTTCACACATTTGAGTGCGACATCGTCATGTTTCTCAGCTGAGGTTGTAAGGAAAAAATGTTTCTGTGGTCAAGCCTTCTTTTTTGCTACAAAAATGATAAATATGAAAATTCCTAAAACATTCCTGTGTTAGTATTATTGCTCATTTCATGTCAAAGGCCTATTTCCCACTCACGTTACCGTCATTGTCCCTTTTCTGATATTTCTGAGGTTATCTTTTTAAAACTCTTTAGTGTGGCTCTAAATGCTTCTGCTTTAGGAGTTGTTAGAGTCGTAATCGCCAGGCAGCAAGCCAAGCTGTCAGCGTGAGCTGGGCCGGGTTTCTGCTACTTGGGGACCCCAGACTCCACTCAGAGGTTTCGAACGCTGAATGAATAGTTAGCCGGTAGAGTCAGATCATCATAGCTAGCTTCTACATCTCCTAAATAAGTCTAAGCGTTTATTTAATATTCAGTATAGTGACTATTTGCGGCCAATTGAGGGCTCCATGCAAATGCGCGGTTTGATAGGTGGTAAAAAGCACTCCTGAGCGTGAGTCTAGGCGGCAGCCGTGCATTTCCACACACTGGCTTCCAGGATATAGCTCTGCTGGGATTTGAGTTCAGCAGGAAGCATGCAGCGCCTCTTCACACGTGAGCTAAGGGCTAATGTCTAGCATCCGCTTTCGTTGTTGATGTGAGGACCGCTTGTGAACTTTCACCTGGCCTTACAGCAGCTTAGCCCTCGAATCCTTGAAAGATTTACGTGCCGTCCGGAAAACCAGCGAGTCTCCCGATGTACCTTTAGCAGCTAATTGCTCAGAAGCTTCAAGAAGCATAACGAAGCTGCTTTTCCCTCCCTGTGGATATAACCAGCCTTTCACAGTAATTCCAATCAAACTGAAGGACTGAAACTGGGTAATTGTGGTCATGGGAGCAGGATGATAACAGGGAAAATCGTACTCCCAGGGCATGATTGGAGCCATGATTAACTGGGGTGATCTTCAGCATCGTGCACCAGTTCTGTTGAGTGGGCCATAGTCAACCAACCTGCCAAATGTCCTTGTTAGAAAACAAGGAGGCAAGCCACTGGTCCCAGCCAAGAGTGATGCATTAATTAATATAATCTGTTACAAAGGCGCTGAGCCACTACACAGGGTACACAGAGTGGTCAGCAGCTTCCAAAGCAAACCAGAGAGAGCTAACGAAGCTGGTCATGGATATCAGCGTCAGGCCTTGGTGTGAAGCTCGGTGCTGGGCATGGCAGAGCCGGACGCATGATCATGTGCAGCTAGGACTTACGTGTGCATCTCCTCTGGTCATTGGCCTGCATCAAATTGGGAAATATTGAGCAATAAAGTTACAACCGGTCATATGTATTCATATTTTGGTAGATGACAAATAATCTATAATCTATTTCTACTATCAGCTGTCATTCCTGATTTATAGCACACAAATTCACCTGTGTTTGTTCTTATATAGCAGTACCACCCCTTAGCTAACTCTTACTCTTAGCTAATTTCCTACCTCACTTCGCTCTGTCAAGCAGCTGAACATATCTACCTCCCCCACCAGGAAGGCTTGTCTTAGCAATACTGGAAGTGGACCGTACTTCATGCTTACCTAATATTATTTGTTCAAATCTGTTATGTACCTTCTCTAAGGGTCTTCAGAACCACAGACAGCTATGACTAACTTCTCTGACTAAGCTGAAGAACCATGGACGCCTGTGTCTCTTACCGACATCGACGACCATGGACGCCTGTGTCTCTCACCGACATCGACGACCATGGACGCCTGTGTCTCTCACCGACATCGACGACCATGGACGCCTGTGTCTCTCACCGACATCGACGACCATGGACGCCTATGTCTCTCACCGACATCGACGACCATGGACATCTGTGTCTCTCACTGTCATAGACGACCATGGACGTCTGTGTCTCTCACCGACATCGACGACCATGGACGTCTGTGTCTCTCACCGTCATAGACGACCATGGACGTCTGTGTCTCTCACCGACATCGACGACCATGGACGTCTGTGTCTCTCACTGTCATAGACGACCATGGACGTCTGTGTCTCTCACCGACTTCGACGACCATGGACGTCTGTGTCTCTCACCGACTTCGACGACCATGGACGTCTGTGTCTCTCACCGACTTCGACGACCATGGACGTCTGTGTCTCTCACCGTCATAGACGACCATGGACGTCTGTGTCTCTCACCGTCATAGACGACCATGGACGTCTGTGTCTCTCACCGACATCGACGACCATGGACGTCTGTGTCTCTCACCGTCATAGACGACCATGGACGTCTGTGTCTCTCACCGTCATAGACGACCATGGACGTCTGTGTCTCTCACCGTCATAGACGACCATGGACGTCTGTGTCTCTCACCGTCATAGACGACCATGGACGTCTGTGTCTCTCACCGTCATAGACGACCATGGACGTCTGTGTCTCTCACCGACATCGACGACCATGGACGTCTGTGTCTCTCACCGTCATAGACGACCATGGACGTCTGTGTCTCTCACCGACATCGACGACCATGGACATCTGTGTCTCTCACCGTCATAGACGACCATGGACGTCTGTGTCTCTCACCGACATCGACGACCATGGACGTCTGTGTCTCTCACCGTCATAGACGACCATGGACGTCTGTCTCTCACCGACATCGACGACCATGGACGTCTGTCTCTCACCGACATTGACGACCATGGACGTCTGTGTCTCTCACTGTCATAGACGACCATGGACGTCTGTGTCTCTCACTGTCATAGACGACCATGGACGTCTGTGTCTCTCACCGACATCGACGACCATGGACGTCTGTGTCTCTCACTGTCATAGACGACCATGGACGTCTGTGTCTCTTACCGACATCGACGACCATGGACATCTGTGTCTGTCATTGATATCGGCATCCATGGACATCTGTGTCTCTCACCGACATCGACGACCATGGAGGCCTGTGTCTCTCACCGACATCGACGACCATGGACATCTGTGTCTGTCATTGATATCGGCATCCATGGACATCTGTCTCTCTCATCTCTCTTGGCCCCCACGAACAGCTCTCGCCCTCACTTACCTCAGGACCATGGACAGTTATTTTCACTGACTTCAGCACTAAGGACAGCAGTCATGCCCAGTGTCTTGAAGACCATGGGCAACAGTTTAAGAACAACTGAATTGGGATCATGTCCATGCAAGACTAAGCAAGGCTTAAAAGGAGGCATTCTAGCCTATAGGGAAATTAGATTTTGCATTGAAAATAACTGTGCTAAATAGAGAGTTTTGGTATCCAAGTTTGGTTATTCTATTGTTTTTTGGTTCTATTACAATGTTCTTACTTTTGTTTATTGTAATAATGATATGAATGTACATCATCTTCTAGTCTTTAAAAATGATGTTGGAACTGTACATCACAGAGGGTTACTGATGAGAAACTAAATCCCATTAAAGCTGATGCTGAAACCATACAGAAGATGTCAGTCTTAGCGGCTTAAAATGAGAGGAAAGGAAGTGGATGAGAAATGAGTGTGGGAGGTTTTACAGAATCCATCGCTCTGAATTGCAGTCAGCCCAAGCCACAAACTGTGGTAGACCTGTTATGAAATGCACCTTTGTTAAAAATACAAATTGAAACTGTTTAATTCTCCGTGTCCTTTAAAGATTCTGCCTAGTGTGATTCCTCCTGGAGATAGTGATTCAGAACGTTGCAAAAACCGAAACTAATGATAAGGTTTGGTTTAAAATCTAGACTATAATTAATTCATACGCCTTCACAGCACACTGTCCTCAGGGTATGCATCAGGAAGAGATTGGCAGCCCTATACATGTCACGTGTCCTTCATCATGCCACCAACATGTAGAGAATCCAGATAGGATCATGGTCGCATCGAGCCTCTCAGCACCACTGTGCGCATGTCCACGAAGCGTGATTGTTAATTCACAAACTGCATTATATTCAAAGCCATGGAATAAACACACTAGTTTATTTGCATTGAAGCAGAAATGTGCAAGAATAATGGAGAGGGGGGGCTGGATCCATGCATTCTCTCAAATCCTCAGATGCTGAGCCAGTAACAAACACAGTCCACCTGTAGCAGAGCTGAGAGCTTGTTACCAGGGTGACATTGTGAAAATGCTAAACTTGCTTTATGAATATTACATCAGCCCATCTTGAGGCGAGAAATTCCAGGACATTTGTTCCCCGAAATGCAGTTTTCCATATCCGCGGAGAGCGGTTTTTCTTACAGGTGGCCGTGGCATGCTTTTCTGGCACCCTGTTGGATGTGTGTGTGTGTGGGGGGGGGGGTTTCAATGCATCCAATGCCTTTAGAACTGCACTGATGCATCCCGTACATGAAGTTTATGGATGCGTCCAATGCATTATGAATTGCAATGATGACCACACATGAAGAGGTGCACTATTACATTCCATATATGAAGATGTAATTCTACATCATGTGAGGCATCCCATGCATAACGGTGTGTGAGATTGCATCCCATGCATAATGGTGTGCGAGAATACGTCCCATGCATAACGGTGTGTGAGATTGCGTCCCATGCATAATGGTGTGCGAGAATGCGTCCCATGCATAATGGTGTGCGAGAATGCATCCCATGCATAATGGTGTGCGAGAATGCGTCCCATGCATAACGGTAAGCGAGATTGCGTCCCATGCATGACGGTATGCGAGATTGCGTTCCATGCATGACGGTGTGCGAGATTGCATCCCATGCATGACGGTGTGCGAGATTGCGTCCCATGCATGACGGTGTGCGAGATTGCGTCCCATGCATGACGGTGTGCGAGATTGCGTCCCATGCATGACGGTGTGCGAGATTGCGTCCCATGCATGACGGTGTGCGAGATTGAGTCCCATGCATGACGGTGTGCGAGATTGCGTCCCATGCATAACGGTGTGCGAGATTGCGTCCCATGCATAACGGTGTGCGAGATTGCGTCCCATGCATAACGGTGTGCGAGAATGCGTCCCATGCATAACGGTGTGCACCCCATGCTTGCCTCTGTAACTGAAGGAACCGAAATTCTGTCCCAATAACTGTTATAAATATTTTATGTGACATTTTCAAACTACAAATGATTTGGGCAAAGCTTTACATCCAGCTTTACACTTTGCTCTTTGGAATTCAGTTAGACATTTCTTACATTCTCACAGTCTTTGAATATTATTATATTTTTCTCTGGACGTGATATTCCTGGAGGAGACTGGACATGAACCAAGTCTAGGGGGCTGTATAGACATTGGCTGGAAAGGCACAGCGCTGTCGCTGAAGGTTCATTACTGTAGGTTGGCAGTGGTTGGCCTGTGGCTTGTGCCCTGGCAAGATCAGCGCCCCCTAATGTTCAGATTGATAGATGGCAGCTTCTCTCCCTGGGATTTCATTTAAATGCAAAGTCACGTCTTAAAGCATTTAGTATCTGTGTCATTTGCTGCTACTGACCACTTGTCTGGCTTCCTGTTAAATTAGGATCAGGCACCTACCATTACCACTAGTAAAGGGTAACATGAAGACATTCAGACACGGGGCTGAGAGCCTCAAAGAAACTCTATAAACTAGCTTTGGGTTTCGTGGATCACAAGGACCTGACAAAATAATGTGAAATCTGGTCTCTTGATTGTTCACTCAAATTAAGTGTCAATGACCTTCTCAAATATATTGATCTCCCTGCCTGTTTAATTAGGTTCGTATTGACTTCGATCCATTTAATTAAGAACTAAAACTCATTTTGCCCCTGATACTACAGTCGTTTGAGATGCCATTAAAGGCTGAATATGGTGCATCAGTATAAATCCGTGCTCCAGGCCACAATTGAACCATTAAATTGTTAGTGGGAACCATGTCAATGGCCAGAAGCTCGGGACGATCCGTTTCCACAGCAGTTTTAACTGCTGCCACAAGGGGGCGAAAAAACACACTTTACGAGGCCTGGCCGCATGCCCCTCTGCAGAGCAAGAGCAGAAACTGACAAGACCCCTCCCTGAAACAGGAGACACATGCAAGCGTGTTTATTGGTGGAGATAAATCCCACCTCATCTGTGTGCTATTAGATGCACCGGAATGTGTCTCCTGCTGTTTCATAATTGCATAATCAATTAGCATACAAAATGTTGATAATGCACTTTCAGTCTGAAGCAAAATATCATTAGTGTACCGTAATGCTGAGGGATGGAAACGCTGACCCTGGTCTTGCGTGGCATCATAAGAGAGTAATAGCAGTTTTGCATGTGTTACGATCACATTTATTTCACATACAGCAACGTGGACATTGTCTCCATCTTGTCTCACACACAAAATGCACGCAGCTGGAGAGCAGGACGCCTGTCGGCGGACAAACTGAGGGCAGGATGAGCTGCGTGCAGTGTTGCCTGGCAGGTACAATAAAATAAGGAGGCGATAATACATGTTACAGAACTACAATAGTGAATTTTTCCAGAAAAGAAGGAAAATGTGCTTTTAAAAGACAAAACTATTTTAGCAGAGAGTTATTTCAAAGTATTTTCACAATATAATCTCAAGCATAGAGGGGGTACTACCTGCTGTATCTCTATAGACCAGCCACCTCGGGCTATTTGTGTATGGTTGGCAGGAGGTGTGCTGTGGTTGAGGAGACTTGGGGGAGGGGCTTTCACTTAGAGGAGCAGGAGAAGCCATGGGGGGGGGGGGGTCTAAATATTTGCAGCTGTAATTCCTGACTGAGCACATTCTGTCGAAGTTCTGATGGGGCAAAGAGGCCAAACACCTGTGACCTATACGCTGATGCTTGGGAAAATCTCCCATGGTGCCTTGCAGCAGCCGCAATGCAAAAACCTTAATGCTAAAGCGCATTCAAATCCCTGCAAGTATTGTGGTGTGGCTTTAGTCTTTCCGTTGGAGGAGAACCCGACGTGTTTATGATCAAACACATTTTTATAACCGACAGGTATAAACGTGTCTCGTTTTGATGGGTTTAACTTGTTGGGTTTGTTTGAAATCAGACACTGTTGGCATGTTATGTGTAGATGATGACAAGCGTGTCTGAAGGGTATAAACGGGGATCAGTGGGTACAGTGTTCATCATATACCTTTGGCACTGTAGGTTTGACTGTCACCAGGTCTGTGTATTGGTTTGTGTTTCTATCTATCTATCTATCTATCTATCTATCTATCTATCTATCTATCTATCTATCTATCTATCTATCCATCCCTCTCTCAGTCTGTTTCTGTTTGTCTCTGTATGCCTTTCTTGTTCCTTTCTGGCTTGTGTTCTTGTCACTGTGTCCATACAGTAGTTGACTCTGCAGTCGTTTAGGAGGACTAGCCCCTGGTTTCTACTCCCGCAGCATGTGGCCCCTGTCCCAGGTACACCCAGAGCTTCCTGGGATAAGCTGTGGGACTATTTCCACACTGCAGGAAATGGATAGATGGTTATTGAACGCAATTTCTGAAATATAAACGTGTGCTAGCTGACAGAAAAGTCCTGTAGTTTTGATGATTATGAGCTTGTATTGAAGCTCTTTAGCACTGGAGAGTCCAGCGCAGAGGACTGTGACCCCAGGATTTACAAAGTAATGTAATAAAGAAATTCAATTAGAGTGGTGGTTCTGTAGCCCTGTACTGTGCGAGGAGTGCAGGGCTGTGCATGCGGCGAAATCCGCTAAAGGTCTAACGTGTGTTCAAACAAGCGGATCCCCAAACGGCAAATGGAATGCAGGAGTCCACAAACTATAATGTTGCTCTGAAATTAATTGAATTCTCTTTCTTCAAAGAGCCAATCTTTCAATGGACTGCCAAGGTATATTTTTTTCCAGCTACGACTAAGCAGAGCAGAGGGCGCTGCGTGCACCAGAGTCCTGACAGTCAGAGTGAGCAAGATCGTTTTCCGGGGTTTATGCAGAATTGAATTTACTACCTTTTACTACCTTTTTTACTGCCTCCACAATATTTTTTACTACCAACAAACGGGCAGCAGCCTTTTTTTTTGGGAGGAGGGGTAAATCTTAATACCCATCATAAATATTAGGAAAATTAATGTTTAACTGTCTTTATTGAGTATTTTCATAATATATATGTAATTATATATATATATATATATATATATATATTTATTTTTTATTTTTTTTTGCAGTGTCAAGTTGAGTTTCCTTTGTCCTTAACTCTAGCCCTTGGGGTATCCTAACCATAACCCTTAACCCCACCTAATAAAGTCAACTTCACACTTCTTAAAACAAATAACACTAGACAACAGTCATAAACATATCCCAAAATAAATATTAAGAGAAAAGTGTAACAACTTTGCCCGTATATACAAAACCTGCATTGTTTACAAGTAAATTCTTAAAATGCGGTGCAATGCCGAATCGAATCACGTATGCAGTCTTATCCTTGCCACATGCGAAACCTTTAGCTATATCGGAGTCAGTGAACATGCTTCCGAATAGTTCCCCAACACCCTCATTCCAATTGTACGAATGATGGCTAGCTGCGGTGTTCAGGCACCAGAGAACTTCAGCTCTGAGAGCCGACGTTGGTGACAGTAAGGTCTGCTGTCTGTCTGCTGCAGCCGCGGTGCTGCTAGTCGCACTACGTTGCTGCAGAGGTGGTGCGATGGCAATGTTTGTGTTCGGGACCTTATGCTTGCACTTGCCCCGGTCCGCATAGAATCGCCGAACTACGATATTGGGAAGTGCTTCCCCCGCACGCGAATCCGCTGTTAACGACTGGCGGATTCTCGGTGAGATTTGATCGCGGTAACGCCAATCCAGGTTAGATTTAGAGGGGTTTTTTTCATTTTTCTTTAAATGATGGGTAATCAAGCAAACTTTTAGTAAACTTTCATTTCCCCACCAAATAGCTACTAGCTAATTTCAGAGGCTCTGTTAATACCAACAGGTAAGATCACCCGGGCTCAACTGAGGTAAAAGGCGGAGAAATGGCGTCAGCCTCACTCTTATAGGCTATTAATTCCGACTCAGGTCCTGCTAGCATGTATATTGTATATTTGTTAATTAGATGAATTTAAAACACGTAGACAAAAGGGAAACTTGTAATATATTGAGCTGGATGATGAAAAATTTACTATCAAGTCAAATTCCATTTACTACCTTTTAATACCTTTCAAGGGCCTTAATTTTGTTTGATTTCATTTACTACCTTTTACTACCTTTTACTACCGCTCGGACACCCCGTTTTCATTTGCCTGAAAATGGCTTCATACAGAATGGATCTAAAAGGAGTCTGGAATGGTCACATTAAAACTGTACCACATTTTTTAAATTTAAAAATGACCACAGACTGAACAAACATGCATGCCTCTTATTAATGGCTTAACGGGGACATCAGTCAGCAGCGGTTTCAGTGCTCTTACTGCGTCTCCGTACAGTATAACCATCAGCCGACTTACACCAGCGATTCAACTTCTCTGTTCTTCTCGGAACACTTTCATTTATTCTAGGTCATTTTCGTGGGATAAATAATTTACACGTTGCTGTTTTTATCAATCTGTGTTGCAGGCTCTTAACAAGTGCATCTGTAATGTACCAACTTTAGAAATGGGATTCATAAACTTATATTCATGGAATTTAGAGCGGTTTTGGAAAAGTCCTGAAAAAATTGCCCCAGTTCACTCATGGTGACCTTATTCCGTCCTTGCAACCTAAGATGAAGTATACCAGAAGATTTTACTCATTCACTTTTGAGATGGAATCCTAAAACGGTTCAAATTATGATGGTGGGTGTATTGGGCATTAAAAAGTTATTTTCACATGATGTAAGTGTCTGTTGTCACATGATCTGGTTATTGTCACATGATCTGGTTATTGTCACATGATCTGACGTCACATTTGCTGTGACTGAGCTTGAAGGCCCTGGGTATGGCCTGATCACATCTGGAAGGAGCCCGCTGGTATGTTCTGGAGAGCGATGTTACCATCAGTCTAGTACCCCAGCACCCCCCCGCCACCACAAATGGCACGTCCTATGATCGAGTCACCATTACAGAGTCACAGCCTGTGTGCCAAGCCGACCGGTAATTCAACTTAGAATTCGGGGGAGCATTCGATTTCTGCTAATCAGCGTGTAACGCACTGTAGACATGGGACATGATGCCAAGAGAGCACAGGAAACGTGTTCCCTGCGAGACTAATCCGAACACTGTGATCACTGCGCACTTTATAAGGTGACGGATTTATTCGTCTGCTTGGCATTTGACTGCTCTAGACAAACTCCAGGGATGCTGATGGGATTTTGGGGGTCCCCCCCCCCCCAAGTACATTTACAGGTCCAGACATTGTTCAGACATTCCCTTCAAGACAATTTTATTATGCACACATCGCTGGCAGATTCAATCTCCGAATCTTTTTTGAGGCACCGACGCGTGAAAATGAGAGATTTGGAGCAGAGTTAGCAGACTTGCATCGTAAGCAGACTTTGTAGTATCAACCTTGTGACTAACTCTGCTGGCTGCTGGATGGCCGAAGTCAGCTTCATGTCCTCTCTTCCGTCTGGCTTCTGCTCCCAGACGGCGGCCTCACAACACCCCACACAGCTTCCTTAAGCCATTCTCCTGTATTCCTTTGACTATGCAGACAGGTGCCGGTGTGTGCCTCAGCAGGGTATGACTCTCTGCCTGTGATCAAAAGGTCACCGGTTCACATCCCAGTGTTGGCTGAGTGATGTCACCGTTGGACCCCCAGTTACGGCAGGGACTCTCTGCTCTGGCTTTCTCAAAAGACATTCATGGATAAAAAAAACTTCAGCCAAATAAATAAAGCTTCATGTTTAACCTCAACAAAAGCCCTTAGTCGTTACATAAAATGAGACAGCCATCTACTCCAATAAATACTGGTATTTCTTTCTCCTGTGGAGTACAGCCGTATTCTGCTGTTTTACTGTAGTGCCTCAAGGTCACGCCGGCTGGCAGGAACGGCACGACGGGCCCCCACCCTCCGTGACGCGGGAAGAACAAATGAAGGATGACAGCAGAAATGACTCTCCTGCTTGTCTCACATTATAGACGACAAAGACTGGGATGATCTCTGATTGATTATACGCCATCACTCCCGATTTTCATCTAAGAATAAAAAGACAGGAGGCAGACTGTCTCACGCGGCAACCTGAAGGCTGCTGGGGCTCCAGATGGGGGGGGGGGGGGGGTGGCATAAGGGATCTTGGGGCCGCAGGCATGACCTGGGCAGCCTGCCTGAACCGCGCATGATGCACTTTCAAATGCAATGAAAACTGTTCATCTTTTAACAATAAAACAAGCACTTCCCTGGTCATATTTGAGCACCTTTGGAGGAGTGCACCATTTCCAGTGTTTTCTTAATTGTGTCACTCTCTGTAAGGTCTTGACACTGAAACAGCCATTATGAGATCCTGTCCTGTCGCCCATCTGTCTCTTCCTCGCTTGACGTCTCTTGGTATGGAGAGTTCTGGATCTTTGGCGCCTGACACTGGTCTGTACAGGATATAACAGCTGCTATCAGAATGTCATCCCCAGGCTGATTTGCCTGGTGTGAGCCCCCACACAACCTGTCTGCATAAAGCATAGTACCTGCTTCTGTGTAGCCAATCACTGTCAGTGTTAACATCTGCTTTCCTTTGGCCAGTGGTCCCTTCTCAGCCAATCAGGTGCGCTCAGGGTAGGTGGGTCCCGCATGCTGACTCATCCTCTGAGGGTTAGGGATGAGATCCCTGTTTCATCTCAGCTATTCCCAGGTCAATTTTCCACTCAATCCAGTCCCCAATAATATAGCTTTAAATGCAAGGGAGTAAATCTGCTTCTAAAACATTTATCGGCCACTGGAATCCTCACTCTGTGCACTTCCCTGTTGGCCTCCCTGTCATCCTTCTAATATGTCCTATCGAGGTTTTTTTAGGCACATTTTACCATTCAATGCAGAGATCAGTGCAAGATACAAGGAGGACATTTGTACACAAGCATCGAATCATTATTTCCCATCTGCGATTTCTTGCAAACAGAGTTTCTGTTTGATTATGGATTTTAATGAGGGGAGAGGTGCTGTCTTTCAGCAGCAGCGTTATAACAGGAACTCATTAAATAATTGGTAGGTCCTGTTATTTATTTATCATCATTTAAACTGCAATCGCATTTCATCTTTAAGGAAGAAAGGTCGCATTTAATGCAGCATCATTTACAAGCACTGGGGCCATGATATCCCCCCACCTTTTCTACAGCTCTTTGACAATACTTGTGCTACTTTTTTAATTCACGGTTTTATTTTAAGTGCGAGCTCCCAGCAGGCCTTGCAGTCTGGGGCGATCTGAAGGAGGGTCTTTAGCAAAGATTAAAAATAGGCCAGCAATAATGAGGGAGCCAGGGAAGGAGATAATGTGACGGACACCAAAATTATCTACGTATTTAGTCCAGGTGTAAACTAATGAATTTGCCACAGTGGGGCCTTTTTCGGCAAATCGCCCCCTGGGCCCAGATGAACCGCCATTGCAGCCTGCGGTGTTTATTCAGATGAGCTTGCACACCTCTGCATTGAGCCATTTGTTTGTCCAAGGCCGCCTCTGTCTCCCTGCCAGTTTAATGGAACACGCACAAACATTCCTCTTCATCTGGACTTTATATTTCACACTGTTTCGCCTTTTATCAGACAGAGATGAATGTGCCTGTTAGCAGCTGAGACTTTTGGGGGTTACAGGGACTGGGTGGGAATCGGCAGTGAAAGGACAGGTCGCTCAGCTTTACCAGGTTGGGGGGGGAGGGGGCATGGTCACCACCTGCCCAAGATGGCCACACCCCCTCTCAGGATGCCGGCGGCAGCACACAGCCTCAGTTACTGTAGATGCAGTGCCGCGGTGTTTTTATACAGATACATTTTGGCGCCATCTTGAAATCCCGCTATATAATTCACATGCCAGGAACAAGGCAGTCAACTTACAACAAAAGCCTAATTGTTCTGCTGTTTGTATCTGTGAGTATAAGTTTTGACGGCAATGCCTCTTGTGCTAATTAGTTAACAGATGCTAACAGACGCAGACATATCTGTTTGTGTTAGAGCTTGGGTTACGCTGGATAAATCACATTCCTTCGTGACATTATATACTTTATTTACTTAGCAGATCTTTTTTTTCGGAAAGCAGGGTGAGCCAGCATCCAGAGCAATTGGAAGTTAATGGTTTTTCTCAGGGAGCCAGTGGGGGAACCTCTCTGTTAACCCGGGGATTTAAACCAGCAACCTTCTGATCACAGCCTCATAACCCACTGAGCTACATACTGCTCCCTTGTTTAGATTCCCTCAGTGCCAAGTGCCATGCTCTGGTTATTCACACGTATCTCTTATAAGAAATAGACCCAGCACTCACTCGGTGCTCCTGCGCTCAGCCACACGACCCGAGGCAGCCGATCGATATCTGCAGTCGTGCTTCCCAGCTTCCTTTGACTTCGTTTTCAGGAAGACTCAATAAAGAGCCATTGGGGAAATTATGTCATTTGGTGTTGCATCCTGTGACATTTGAGCCCCCCCCCTCCAGCTCCTTTATGGAATTCCAAGAGGCCGGGTGGGGGGGGGGTAGGGGGTTTGGTGCCGGGTCTAATTTCAACCTTATTGGTCTTTGGTCCACCTTGACCCACAGGTGATATCCATGGATCACTCAGGATTTCGCCCAATCAGCGAGGTACCCAGCAGTGGGGGGGGGGCGGTGGGGGGGGGTTGGGGCGCAAGCAGCAAGGTAATTTTACCCACTGATGGCCAAAATCGATAGCTTGGGTTTCAGACCCAGAGCGCATTCTCCCAGCGCCAGACCATAAACACGAGCGTGACGGCTAATAATACCAATTTATTGTGGCAGGCAACATGACAACAGTTAAGTCGTGCATCAAAAGTTAGAAAGTAAACAGTTCAAGAGGCGGGCTTCTAGATTTTGGCCCGGGATACCATCCGCACAGCTTGGCGTGTGCGAGCGTGATCTCAGCCGTGAAGCCTGGCTGCTGGCAGGACGCTGACAGGCTTAACCGTGACAGGCACCTGCGAAGATCGTTCCGGATCCCGTCAATTAATCACCTATCAAAGCTTATTTCTCCTTACGGGTCCATCTCCATCTCTCCCGAGGACAAACATACAACATTCATGCAGAATTCACATGTTTTTCATGAAGAAAAGTCTAATTTCCGCCTTTGTTAGGTGTCAGTCTTTCTCATTAATGTAGCCTCTGGCACCTCGATCTCTATCAAACCTTATTTACATACGAAAGGCCCAGAGTCATCTGGGGGAACAAAGTAAACATTTTGCCTTTTTCTGCTGCCATTTGCTTGTTTTTCTCAGTTTATAAATTTCACTTCTTGTATCAAACCAGACTAGAGAAACAAATGACCCAGCATTAAAGATTAATAAACTAGAAACCATCCATATGTATTTTCTAACTATGGTCAGAGGATTTTATTCACAGTGACACCTAATAGTGATTTAATATGGTGTATTTTGATGCGGCCATCTGTGAAATTAGTAGTGTGGAAGGAGGAAAATGAACACCAGTATACATTTAAATACTAATCGACGGGCCTAAATATGGATCTAAACTGCAGTGAATATTGCAGAGAGTCCTGAGGAGTGGCCAGCGAAATTCTCCTGTTATTGTTTAAATATTGCACAGATCTGCACTTCACATGCATGCTGGGTAATCCGCAGAATAAACGGAATGAGTTTTCCGTCTGCAGGAGGTGTAGCCTTCTTTTAAGCAACAAAACGAGACAGTTCGTGGTAGCATAGGTGTCAAGGCGCGATTATTTAGCCGATGTCGGCTTCTCACATGTACGAGGTGCAAATCTCACGGGCTGTCATGCTCTCAAGCCACACAAAGACCAAACAACGACTAACTGCAGAGGGGAGTGTTAATTCAACTGCCAACCGCTCCCCCCGAAGACCCATCACTGTTTTCAACCAAAATTTACAGGTTTTTGTTTACTACCCATCGCACTGTGGCTACACTGATGTGTATGCAGTACACTGCACTGTGATGTGGCTGCTATACTGAGGGGTAAGTCTGCCAGTTTTAGGCCTGTGACTGATGTGAACAACGGCGTCCGTAGTGTGACGGCACCTATGGTGGTGTGACTTTGGCACCGGGGGCCAGTGGGACGCCTTTATAGTTATTAGCATGCTGCCAGGCAGCCTCTGTGTGCGCAGAGGGTGGGGAGAGGGGAGATATGCTGGGAGTTTGAGAGCCCCGTACAATGGCGGGACGCTGAGGCTGCACCCACCTGGCTCGCACTCTTTCCTTTGTGCCTTTGATGATTTAATCCTACCAGAGGCCCGGCCCGTTAAGAGCTGAAGCGAGTCGTGCGGCAGGGGTAGCCGTGTGCTCTCTGGACTTGCCTGAATGGGGTTTAATGACCAGATGGCCGGCCAGGACATCGACGGGATATTAGCGGCCCAGCAGGCCGCCTTTGAGAGTGCCTGGCTTTGACTTCAAGAAACCCACTGGAGAGGGGAAGTTACCCCGTGCAGATAAAAGTGTGGAAAATCACAGTGGATCCGGCTCTACACACCGCAGGTGAATCATCTTCTCTCCCAACACGTGTATTAAGTGTGTCTGCTTTTAACCCACTGGATTTGTACTGACATCTTTATGTGGGGGACCTGTTCTGCCGATGCAGACACATTATTGTGGCTGTACTGTGCTTATCATGGTCTGGGCTCTAGAACCTGCATTCAAAGTCCCTCAATCTATTTAAGCCTATGGATTTACATCACACAGCCTGGACAGCGTGGGTTGGGCTTGGAGTGTCACGAAAATGCCAGCGTTTAGTGTGACGTGAGCAGCGGGGACATAACAAATGTTCGTTTATCTCTAGGCAACACTGAAGGCTGTGCACGGATCTTACGGGTAAAGTGTTTGTCTGGCCAATCTCCAGCATCACCACGGTACAGTGCAATCTGTCAAGAAGTCTGCTTGAGAGGAAATGTGAGCAGACTGCTTGGCGATGAAGTCATCGAAGCCAAGAGGTAGACTGATGATGCTGTCTTGATCACCTGGTTTCAGATGGTAGTTTTGTGTGGACGACCAACTCCCACCCCCCCGATCCCCCCAAATCAAAAAGGCCACTGGCTACAGGAGGGAGGCCAAAGAGTAATCCTGCATTCGATTATCTCTCCGAAGTCGGAAATTCCGAGGTGCGTCACATCACGTCTGACCAATCTCCCGTTCGAGCTACAAATCTCGGAGCAAACATTGCTGCTTCCATGAACACACTGTTGTGTGTTGTTGCTTTATATTTTCTCAGAGATTTGGAGTGAGAGTTGTTTTTCTGAAAGACAAACAAACAAGAAAAACTAAGCAGTCAAACCACATTAAAAGCTTTATAATATTTTAGTAGATCCATAGCGATATTCTTTTGTCAAGAGGCAGACGAACTACAAACAAAGAAATGGCACTACCAAGTCTGGTAAAAATCTGATATTGCTGCTAGGATACTGTTTATGGTCACGATATGGTGTTCTCTAAATCGAACACGTACAATTACATTTATAACTATTAATATATTTAACAAAATAAGCATTTAAAAATATTTATACAAAAAAATTACTGTCAACTGTGTAAGCTGCCATGTTGAAATGACATCACAGGGGAAACTCAGACAACAAAATTCTGCCCAACATCAGCTTCACGCGTGTTTCCGACAGGAAGTGACGTTTTTCGCGACGTTTCCGACTCGGAGAGAAATAATCGAACGCAGGATTTTAGACACCCTCAGGATCCCAGGAACCCTACGGTGTACAAAGGGAATATGTAACAACTCCTAAAGGCCAGTCATTTGCTTGATGCGATGACAATTATCTGAGAGGACTAAGAACATTGTTAGCTGTGTTTTGAGAAAATTCTCAGCTATTTGTCCAATATGTTGAAAAAGTGAAACATTTTTACTAATTCACAAATTCTGTTTCCGTTGCAGTTTTGCGAATTACTTCTTTTTCGACTCACCACGAAAACCACCACAAGCAAACCTGAAGAACCTTTTCTTGGCTTTTTAGAAATTGGAGTTCTTCCATTAACAACCTTTCAGTTCACATTTTCAGAATGCAATAAATGTAGGTCAATGGAAACACCACTGATAGCAGACTCCTGACCCTGAAATTGATGGTACTTACACACGAGGCTATTTGACGGAGTCGTCAGGCCTATGACAGCGCAAATGTGCTGTAGCTTGAGTACTCACATAGTTGCCTTTTTCCTCTTCCAGTAGTCGTGATTTAGTTTTTGAATTATTCCGCTATATAATCTATAAATATTATAATTCCTTACAGAGGTTTTCTCATAATGTGTCTTAGCAGATGTAAAGTGTAATCTGAAAGGATCAACATTTTCTGGTCTGCAGAATATCTCTTCCAGCATGTTCTGAAAAGCCAGACTTGCCTCTGCTGTGTTGTTTTCGGGTTGAAAGGACCTTTTCAGTGGCAATTAAGCCAAATTGGTTTCTCTCAGTCGCTTAATTGACAGGTGTCTTATCGTCACACATCTTGGCCCACTGTCGTATACATGTTGGGAAGGCGGACATTGCACAGCATGTTACGAGAGGTTGAAGGTGAAACGTTTGAGAGCCCTACCAAGGATATCTATACCAACAGTTATTAGCAGAAGATGAACGAGAACTGAGTATAAGCGAAAATCTTTAATGCGTATCTTCAATTGATGATCAATGATGGCACTATTTCAATCAGTAATGTAAGACAACATCTGATGCAAATAAATTATTTTTTCCATCCAATAATCCTTTGAGGTACGTCAACAAAATCCTCATGCTTTCACGTTTTCACAAAGGAGGAATACTACAAGATTATTTGAAAAATGCTATGAATGATGGCAGGTAGTTCACTATTGTATTCACCTTCAGTCGCTGTCCTCTGAGTCCATCAGTGCCCCATTCTTTGTGTAAGATCTCTGCATAACACATGACCTTTAGAATGAGGTCACCGAGCCCTTTGAAGATGCCATCACATGGTCCTCAGCAGGGACCTTGACCTGCTCTGTAATTGGGGTCTGATGGTTATAATTGGGGTCAGCAGAGGGTGGTTGTTCATCTTCAGAACACACAAATGCTGAGGGATGTACACAGATACCGAGGATTTACACATTAAGATTGCCTTAGCTTTAGATAAAGGATGAGAAGATATCACAAACGATATAAAGAAGCCTGTTTTTCCCTTGTCCTGCCAAGACAACCTTTGTTTGTTTGTTTGTTTGTGTTTGTTTGTTTGGTGTCCTGCACGCATGTTGATTCCACATCTATTCCTCTCTGCACACATGGTTGCATTTGCCAGCCTTCTCAGTAAATCTCTCTGCCACCCTCTGACAAACAGATGTGCTTGGTTTTGACGCTGTATTCCTGTGATATAACACAGCCAGTTAACTTCTCTTCTCAAAACAGCGGCACAAACGCCTTCCCTGCGCGTTGCCTCTCTCACTGCACCCTGGAGGCTGGGAAGCTCGAGGCTCGAGAAGCGTGTACTCAGGCAGAAAGTAATTAGCATCCGTTTCTCCTCATCCATGATGCTGCCACAGACCTAATAACAGGCAAACAAATCACTGAGAATTCAATTCCCCTCTTCCCCAGCTTTCTAAGTAAACCGTCTTACCCTAGCTTACTAACAGAATCTTCCAGGGACAGACAGGGGAGAGTTCTAGAGCCTTCTGCTGCCTGTGGGGAGGGTTGGCTTTTTGTAATATGGTGAAGTGTAACTCCCCTCACCCGTCTTCACCCTGAGAAGGTGCTCATCTCTATGATGTTCATTGCTAAACCATCTCATAGATACATTGCAGGGCTAATGCTGTACAGCTAGAATTTGTCACACCGGAATATTGTCAGTGACATTATGATACTGATGTTTGTGGCCTAATTCATTAAATAACATTGAAATGAAAGTTATATGCTATATGTGAATTGGATGAATTGGTGAATTGGATACATGTTTATTAGAGTAGACCGCTGATCAGATGGTGTTGGCGGAGCTGAAATGGCGGGTGGCGCTCTCTCCAATCCACTGACGCAGCAGCTGAGAGGTGGAGCAGGCTGGGGTTGCGTCAAAGAGATGGAAACGTCCAGTCAGCTGCTCTGGAGACAGGTGGGATGTGCTCCTGCGACCTCCCTCTGCCGTCTGTAATCATTCCCTGCATAAGGAAAGCAGGTGTCTCAATCAGTCGTTATCATATGTGACCATCATCCTTCTATTTATAAAATACATTTTGGGAGCAAGTGAGAAGGAGGAAATGGCAAATGCTGACCTCAGTGAAGAGGGAAAAGTAGTGTATTATTGTTTAATAAGCCAGAAATTGTGCTCCTTCTGGAAATTACAGCTTGCTGGTTGATGGGTGGCTTGTGTGCTGCTTCTAAGCCCAGACTCTGGTCTGCGATGCGTCAGAGTGCTTCTTCGCGGCCAGGCAGGGTAGCGCCGTGCGACGCTGAGATACTCAGCGCGTCTTGACGAAGGCTGGCATAGCTGGTTGCCAGGTTTATTTTGACCAAGCGCACAGCTGCTGTTCTGCTAATAGCACGAATGGTGGGGCATTTTCCTTCATCTCCATCTTCTGGGTTGCAGTAACATCCTTGGGCTCAGAGCTCTTCAGATGAGGATGGTCTCCAGCATGGTGCTGATAAGGACACTCCTACTGTACTTCTCAGCGTGTCAAATAAAGATCCACAAAGATTCACAAATAAATTTAGGAATGTATTACAATCATATCTTGCGCGTGGTATTTACAAAGAAACTTGCAAATATGATATAATGGGTTAGTAAGCCATTAAGAAATTAGTTAAAATTGAACATTCCTTACTTAAGTTCCTTTGTAAATACTTTGTGAGACAGGAATAATCAACAAGCATTTAGTAAAAGTTTATTATTATCCAAGAAGCAAACCTTAAAATAAAGTATTACCTGTTTGTTTCATTTCTAAGTGCCTGCACGTGTGTCTGAGAGTACAAACACATGGATGCGATTATCCGGATGGGTAGCAGCGTCGTCATAAACGGGAAAGTCAGCTAAACGCGGAGCAGTGTTACTGGAAGCAGATGACAGCCGTGACTGAGACAGCTGGAGGGTCAGCTCTCAGGCGGGCCTGTCAGGCGGGAGGAACAGGCCGTCCTGAGAGCAGATTACGGAAAGCTAGCTCGTCAGCGGCAAGAGGAAGAAGAGATACTAGTAACAGAAAAGATGGGGTTCCATCAGGATAGCTGTGCGTAATTCACGTAAAGGCCTTTGGCGTGCATAAGTGCGCAGCTCTGCCAAACTAATCCCTACAGCAGGGGTCTTGCCAACATACAGTATAAGGTCATGCAAGAACACCAGAACTAAAATGGTTTAATATGTGTGTTGGTGCTTTAACCCAGTGTTGGCCTGGCACCCTGGCCTGGGTTACTCCCTGCCTTGCATCCCTTGCTTCCAGGATGGGCTCCGGACCCCCATGACCCTCACAGGAGAAGCAGGTCTGAAAAATGAATGGATGGATGGATGCATCCTGTCATTAATGTCCTTCATTGCTGCCAGTCTGCCCCGAATGTGCTGTTTCTCCCCAATGAACCCTGAATTCCCGGCTCTCCATCTCTCTGCTCTTGCTTCCCCGGATGCGATCGAGACCGAAATAGCTTCCAGAGACATCATCTGAGTCCTGTAATGTTACATTAGCGCAACAGCATCATTCACTGCTACTCAGGTAAATCACATAATGAGCTATTAAATGGGTCTCACACAAGAGGCTATTCTGAAACATAAGTCAGCGGAGGGCTTATTTTCAAGAAATATAACTTGCATTCGTCCATTCTCTTATCTCCTCTGTATTTCCCTCGGTATTAAATTCCAATTTCATGGATGCCCGAAGATATTGTTTTAATTAAAGCATCATATTTTTGGACGGTCTGGTTGTCCTTTTAAATTGTTTGTCAATACCATCAGCTGAGAATAGACCTGTAGTATTTCTCAATCTTCTGTCAAGTCAATGTAAGGATCTTGTGAAGTTTTCCTCACAAGTACAGGAGAATAACATATGTTCCAAAATTCATGGCTCTAATAAGGAGACATTTGACGGTGGCACCTTCTCGGAGAGCGTGAATTCACACCAGGACTTGAGCAGAAATAATCTGTCACATCTTCCTTAGTCTAGGTCACAGTTATGGACCTTGTGACTGGGATTCTCTACATTTTTTCTTTGCATTTTTCTTTATAAGCCACAAGAGACATAAATAAACAGAGCAGCAGAAGACAGGCGAGTCTCTGGATGATCTTGGAGCACTCAAGGCAAGATGTGAAATGACTGTGCTACCTGACCACAGGCCGTGTCCCCGGAACATTCCAGAACTGCAGGGAACATGGAGGTGGAGCTCTGGTATACACCTGCGAGGTCAGAGGTCCTCTAGACCCAATCATAATCCATTTGTCTCAGCGGTTGCTTAAGCCGGTTTGCGCTGAGGAGATGGACGTGTCTATGCAGTGTGTGGCAACCTTCCTGAAACAAGATCAGGGGAGGACAGGGGGGCTGGCCCCACCCAAGGTCAGGGGGACACTGTTATTACCCTTCAGTGTGGGCCTGCTGGTCCAGCTGGAGGTGGCGGGGGGGGGGGGGGGACATATCAGTGTTGCAAGATGCGGTTCTGAGCTTCATACTGAGACCTCCTACCTGCCCCACAAAGGAACCATTGCAGAAAACTGCCCAATTTCTAAGACCTCGGCCTAGGAAGAGGGTGCGGGGGGGGGGGGTCCCAGAATGTGGTCTTTGAATTGAGGGGAGGGACTGAAGTAGTGGGGGGGACCCCTAGACCCTGAGAGTTCCTCCCATCTCTGCCTCCCCCTGTAGGAGATCATAATGTCGCTTTGTATGGTGTTGCCTAAAACTGGAGTGCAGATCTTCCTTTAGGGATGGGCTGACTGTCAGACTTGGGGTGTTTTTCATAATTCATTCTTATTTTTGTATTCACAATGTGGGAAAACAGCCTTAGACTTAAGAGGCAGGAATAACGATTCACTGGCTCCAAGTTTATGTTTTATGATGCCGATCAGCTTAGGAAAACGTACTTTTGAAATTTGTTACCGTCAGTGAATAAGAAAAGCTTCATGGGGCCGTTAGCAGCCTGGCACATGCGGCCAGTGACGTGTGGATTGGCCGACGTCGCCTCAGGCTGCGCCTCGCAGCGACACCCCTGCCTCTAACTCGCCTGCGACGGCCTCTCCGCACTTCACTGATCCTCAGGCTCTGTTTGAAGAGCAAGCTTTGGGGATAACAGTGAAGCAATTAATCTTTTCTGTAATAGACTTTGGGTCAGTGGATTATTGTTCTGATTGGAAAAGTTCAGTCCGAGACATTTAATTAACAACGTGCGTTTCCATTTTTCATTCTTAAAATTATTATTATATACATTTCTTATTAGGTTGTGGGTTATGTGCCTGTCGCATGCCTCTGCAGGGCTTTACCTCGGTGTAAGCCGCAGACGGGCCGCCGGATCCTAACCGCTAATGTGTGTTTCTCCTCAGCGACAGGGGGAAGGTCAGACCGTGAAGGTCAGCATGTAAATGTCAAGCCGCTCGGCTGCAGAACCTCGAAGCATGTGACTGAAACTCAGCGAGGAGCTGGTCTGATGGGTCATCGCAGGTGTGGTGCTTGGAGAGCCAGTTCTCAAAGAGGCGTGAAGGCCCTCAGACCTGCAGGACCACATGCAGACTGATCCCAGCATCCTTAGTACACGCCATCACTACTAGGAGGCATGTAAGGGCCCCACCTGAAAGCTGATTATACCCCCAAGTACCCCCTAATGAATTATAGCTCCTCTTGTGACACTCCAACTTAAAAAAAATCCTAAAATTGCTCCCTATCTCCACATTTTTCCATAATTAATGACCTCACATGGAGGCGTGCCACTCGAACCCGAGCTCCCTTGACTACAGCATCACGGCCTCTATGGCTGGTCCTCTTTGAGCGTTTCCTGGAGGCATCTTTCCAAACACGGGGCTCAGCAAATGTGTACGGTGCCATAATTTATCCCAATAAACCGCCCAGTTGGGTCGCTTGCATACATGAATGCCACATCTGTAGTGGCGTCTGTCCTGGCTTCTCGTGGAGGTGAACAGCTTCCAGCCGTGGGGTTGGAAGACGTCAGTGACAGCCTGGCTCGCTTATTAGAGACGCGATTAAACCCAGTCAAGTTACCGTTAAAGCTAGAAGCCTCCTTCAAGATGCCCCCAGTTCTAAGCTGTTTTTCTGTTTTGGTCATTTTTACATTACCACTCCAAATGGACTTTATGGAAATTGATTTGATTTGATGAAACCCTTTATTGCTGTTGCAATATACCATGTTACTAGTCACGAGTACCAGCGAAAAAACTGGCCATCAACCCGACCATACATGAAATGCTGCTAGCTGGGGCTTCCTAGAAAGTTCTGGGTAAAGTCTGCCTGTCATTTCTGTCTCAGACAGAGTGAAAATCTCTCTAAGCACATCTCTGTGAGAGCAGAATCATTTCACTCGTCTTCCTGGCTCACTGAGGAGGCCAGCCTTAAAAACAAGCTGCGATCACGTGACATCTCAAACACGGAGGGCCCTGCTCTCCACCTCAGTGCCACGCCGAGTCCCACACCTGCTCACAGGAGTCTTTCCACCTGCAATTTCTGAGGTCAGTGAAGCAGGGCACAGATGAGACGCTGTGCTTGATTTGCAAATAGCCAACATTACATCAACAGTCATCTTGTCCATCTTGGAAAACAATAATATATCTAATACTATGTTTATTATGTCTAATATTGATATTGGATGATTAAATAAACACAAGTAAAACCCCGTAACCCCGTGAGTCATGACTAAACCTGCTCTACAGTGTCCAAATAATTGTACCAGTATCCGCTGATTCTCTGCATTTATTCAAAATCACATAATGAGTTCATGTGTCATTTGGCAATAAAAACCATGAAAGAATGGGAACATAAATTCTCCACTGTTAGGAACCATGACCACAGTGGGAAGGTTAGAAGAGAGCTTGTGAGGTGATTGGGGTCACTGGCTAATGGCCCTCACACATTTCACCCTCTCAGCGTCGCCACCCAGTGACTGATAACAGCCACAGTTTGGGGAGGGGCACAGCGGCCAGGGTTTTAATCTCGAGGAGCCCGATCTTCAAGGCGATCGCACCGATCATTCATGCAGGGTTCTTACAGAAGCCGAACGGGAGCACTCCGGTCCCCCGAATAATGTTGAAATATTACGTTCCTTTGATCATTTATAACGTGAGTCTAAACCTTTGTTGTTTATCATTTTAGCTTCTCTGAGGAAGGTCAGCTATGAAATTGAAATTGAGTCGAACAAACACACAATGTGTCCTCTTGGGAACCTGGATGCCAAAGGTTTGCTGAGGTGACAAGTATGCCCACCCGGTAGGAAATGGTACCGGTACGGCCCAATCCCTGGGTCATGGAGGGTGGAACAGCGTACCCTTATCCAGTCGGCTGACTCCTCTGGGTACTGCTCCCTAAAGTCCCCCTCCCACTCCAGGTCAAGGCACTCACCAGCTGACTTCCTAAAGCGTGAGCTCAAGGCAACAGAGACTCTTAGGGGCTCATTAGCAGTGAGTCAGGTGAAATCCTCCTGCATTTTAATTGGATCCCCAGGACATTGGAGCCAGAGACTAAGACCAGGGGAATGTAGGAGATGAGGGGGCAAAGGGGAAGAGGAGGGAATTGCAGAAGTTTCCAGAAAAGGGCAAATGATTTCCAACATTGTATTTCAGCCTGGTAGCCACCCGTGCCTATTCATAAGCAAGTAATTAAAATACAGGATTATCCTTTATTGCTGACATTGACTGCTTGATAAATTTTATTGGTGGATGAGAGTCACATGTGGCAACAGAAGGCACTGTACAACCTATCGATATTAGATGGTGGGAGGGCTGTGTAGCAGTTGTAGCCAATCATATGGCAGAGGTGTGGCTTGAGCTGTATGGATTCTGACTGAAATCGCATCTCCAAAGTTATTCACTTTGTGCACAAAAGAGTCTCTTTTTTTCTTTCCTCTTTACTTTTGTGCTACTTATCTCTGCACAGCACACATATTTCACCATAACTCTGGGTGGTATTTTCATACAGCTGGGCTCCAGCAGCACAGTCACTCACTGGCTTCCTGGCCAGACAGTAAACAAGAGGCTTCCTGACACATTCCGCGTTCGATAAACATTTAAATGTCAGCTTAGGGACCAAAGTCAGAATTGAATGGAAAGAGGAAGCAATTACTGTATTTTTCACCCAGCCGGACACAATGGGATGCTCTAAGGGTATTTTTGAAACTTTTTTTTCCTCTCCAACTGTATGATTTTAAATGACAGGAATGAATAGCTTTTCTCCTGTACTTGTGTGTGCCTTGAAAGTGCTGCTTCAATTGCCTGTCCAGCTTCTGCGAGGGACCCCTACTGAACCGGGCGCTCGATATTTCTCCTTATTTACCTTATTTTTTTTCAAACCTGTAATTTACCCCCATTTAGAGGGGCTGTATTTAAACTGTGGCAGCTCTGGTTAGGCGACATTCTCCAGGGTATCATTTTCACGGAAACTGCAAAGTCCTGGGTCTCAACCCAACAACCTTCAGGTCACACTACCCTCATCCCTGGCTCTAAAACAGAATAATACTGAATAGAATGCTGAGGCCTTTTCCCCTTTTGCCATTTTCCCTCTCAACTGCGAGCCTGCAGTTCTGCCCCCGCCCCCCCCCCCCCCCCCCATCCATTTCATTCCCTCCCTGCTGCCCTGAACGTGACCTGTTTCATTTCCGACAAAATGACCGTCCGAGCAGAACTCAGTAAAAGCTGGCCCTCCTGGCTGCCACGCCCTCCGTAAGGTGCCGGCTCCGGCCGTGACAAGCAGGTTAATAATGCCCTCCCAGCGGGTCTCACCTCACCCTCCCCTTGCAATTTAGTGACCCCCCCCCTCACCCTCTCGCATCAGGACATGCAGTGGGGGTTATTAAATAAATTATGGTGAGATAGAGGGGGTATGAATTCCAGCCAGCCAACAAATCGAACGCGAGAAGGAGCTCAGCTGTCACTGACGGGTCACTCTGAAGGTTTAGTGACACAATCGGCAACGTAACAAGGAGACGATGAGGAGGGGGGGCGAAGAGCCGTCTGTCAGGGGGCCATTTGTGATCTTCCGGATGTTTCCCTGCTCACCTTCCCGCCCTCCGTCAGCTCTGTGCCTCCCAGAGACCCAGTAATCCGCGCGATAGCGGGGCATCGCCATGGTGGTCGCTGGCCGTCGGCCTTTCTCGATGAGTCATGCGGGATTCTCCGGATTGGCTTCCCTCCCTGATGGGTGACGGTGTCTTGGCTTTACCATCCATGCTGGTTTTTGTTACAGAGCTGTGATGCTGCGGTTTTCAATTGTTTATTTTCAAATTCATTGCAATTAAGTTTATTTTTATATAGCGCCATTCACAAGGCAAACACTCCGAGGCGCTTGACAGGATGGTCATTCATTATTGTGTCACTTATATCGAATGGTGCACAGAATGAGGAAAAATGAATAAACAAAACTGACAAAGACTTTTTAAAATTGCATTATAATGTAAAGGCTTGTTTTCTTTTACACAGCACTGGCACCAGACACACTCATAAATGTGTCACCATCACTTTCCTGAAAGCACAGATGCCACAGTGGTCTTCAAACAGCTGGAGTGTTGACTAGTGCAGCACCCGCCTTCATCTGGAAGCCAGCCAATCAGTGCTTTTCCTGAGTGAGAAGTGAAGTGGGATTGGTTCAGAGCCGTACACATCTTGCGAGCGCAGTTCAAATTAGGAATTAGTTTTTCATATTGTCCCCTTGCCAGTCGCGTGTCTAAAACTGACTCTTCACTGTCACATACCCACATTATGTGGCGTGTTCCCCTCCCCTGCTGAAGTCCCCCTCCCCATGGCAAGGAAGGTGTGGTTTTCTCAAGATTTAGAGTTCCCCACTGCTGTTTAAACAACACTGCACCAAAAAAGACCAACGACATAATGGTGGATTCATCCAACACCCCCCAACCCCCCCTCCCCCCACAGTGAATCGCAGCTTTTCATTTGGAGCCGGTTCTGGCCCAAACTGCTGATGGACCCCCCCATGGGAGCCATGTGCGCAGTGAATAATTGACATTCACTGACTGCGCTGCTGACACAGAGAAACGTTGTAGGAGAGCTAATACGTCTAAGTGCTCTTTAGGTGTCAGGTATGGGGCTCAATTGCTGAATGCTGAACAGGAAGTCCGGCTGAAATGCGGTGTCCTGTTTCCTGTAATGGGGACATTCCGACGCTAATGAAAAAAGGGGAAAAGGGAATACAGGCCAATATGTTTGATGAGCTTGTTTTGCCCCGGTGTTGTAGGACATGGATTCTGGAAGGTTTATAAAGACTTTGAGGCCTGGTATGGGGGGTGCGGGAGATTTCGGTGTGTGAGAGAGTTCTTACGAGGTGCTGTGACTGATTTCTCCACTGAGCCTTTCTCTTTCGCCGTCCACCAGCAGGAGCAATTTTCTTTGCATGCACCCTAAACTCAGCAAACACAGGGAGGACGTATAAGGAATGCGTTATGGGAAGAATGGAGCATTCGGTATTCCTCTGATCAGCATGCCGAGAGGTGTGTGGACCAGCGGCAGGAACCAAATGAGGTGAACATGAAAGACGGATGCAGTTCTCCTTGCAGTTCCTCACACCAGCCCACCAACCCTTGCCCCCAGGCACCTGCTGCACAATATTTTTCAACATCTCAAGCAGGAAACGTCATGCGGGATTCAGGCAAGATGTGAGCGACCAAGACCAAACGATGGAAGTAAGACAGAGTTGCTTTCACCCTCACGACCATGGAACGACATGGGCTCGTGTGCGTGCAAAGGCACTTGCTTCTTTCACTAACTCTGCCAGTATCGCTTTAAATTGCCCATAATGGAAGGTCACGTCAAAGGCAATCCCCCTGAAGGAGCCCCGTGAACATAACTCACCAGCTAAAACGTGCAGAGTGAGCAATCGTCAGAGATTTGGCACTTGCTCTTTCGTAGATAGAATCACTCAGATTCTGTGGCTCTTGTGAAGAATTTGACTGATTGACCTACTCAAGGAGACAATAATTTATGGGCCCGATAGTGGGTGACACCCCCCTTCCCCCCCGCCCCATAAATAACGTGGGAGTGAAACATGCAGATGGTGTTTAAAACTGAAGGATCTCTGAAGACAAATGAGCCTCTCGATGAGCAGGAATGTCAACAATGCTGTTTTACAGCATCAATAGGAACCCTCAGAAGATTATGAAACCGGCTGTCGGCTTTATTTCTTAATTGATTAAATAATGTGTTTAAATCTGAGTGCTGGGTGTTTGGAAGACCTCCACTTCAGGTGTGTTTTGAGTCTCTGTGTGTGAGAGAGGAACAGAGAGAGACACCTGTGACAGACATGGTTTCTGCTTGGTCGCACGCACAGCTGCATGGATCGTCATCGTTACGTGATTTTGTTGATCAGTAGGTACTGCTATTTAAAGCAAATTGCAGCCATTTTTTCCTTTTTTTTCACATTCAAAACTTTGCCTAAACCTCCAAACCAACAAAGGCAAACTACACATTGATACTCTGCTTTAATGGAGATACTGAAGGCCCCAGTGATCTTTAGATCTTACATTTGCTCTCTCATGCACTGTGCCACAGACTCTCCCTAATACATGCTGCACAGACCAGGCTTGTTTCCTTGTTTGTGTACCGTAGGACAATTTGTAGGACATCGTACAATGGCCAGTATAAAAATTAGGGATGCTTTGTACTGCATTATGAATCTATAGTGCATTATAGATGAGAGCTTCACAGAGCATTCATAATGCATTATAAACATGGCTATAACGAATGCCTTTTTATGAATAGTTATAACAGTGTTTATAATATTTTATGAATGCATTATTACGCATTATGAAGGTATTTATAATGCATTATTATGAATGCTGTAAGTAAAATATTACCAAAAATGTTCACCCTTTCACATCCAGGGAGAATTCTTGTAGTGGTAATCTGAGAAATGCTATTTCAACTCAAAACAACATTGTCTGCACTTCACTTTGGGTGAAGCATTTGTACAAAGTCTCTGCACAAAGTCCATTGATGAAATCAAAAACAGTGTTTTGCGAGACTGCCTTGGAATTTGGGAAATAAGGCAATAGGGCATTGCCCCATTTAAGCAAGTAACGCATCGTGAAAAATGAATTTTTACAATCACATGCTGTGGGCATTCCTATTATTTGGGCTGCATTCATAAACAGTGATGAAACACTGAAGATTCATTTAATACTGACTGCATTAATAAACCCTATTATGCTTTAAATGAAAAGCGTGAAATCACTGGCAGTAACACAACCTCAAATTCATTAACCAGTATGAAAGACAGAGGAAGCAGAGTGCCAGCCCTGTTACTTGCATGGAACACTCTGGAATTCGGATTGCCTGGGAATGTGTAGAGGTGAGATGGATATTGGTGATTTTCTGCTTCGCACAGCGACAGAGATGGTGTGGGACACACGTACATCTGTCTGTAACCTCTTTGACCACGTTCAATGGCAGTCATCGTACCCTAGCCCTAACTGTGATGGCTGATGAGCAGTGAGGAGGCAGACCCCGCAATGCGGGAGAGTAGGCGTTTATGTCATGCAATTCTGAAAGGGCCTATGAACCAGGCCGACAACTTATGACAAGAGCGGAGCTTGAGATTGTGGGTTGAGAGCCACACTCGTTGACACCTTCTGTCGTTTTGCCTGACCGGAGAGCACAGTTGGGTTCGGCGCCAGACTTCCTTGGAGTCTCGATACCAGCTTTCTACCTGAGGTATGTCACTCATCGTCATCTCCCATGGGTCATATCCCAGGACACACTGAAATGGAGAGAGGTTAGTGACTGGGTTCATTCGGTGGGTGGCCCACTCGGCAGGTTTGTCTTTGCACAGCAGTCATAATGCCTTGGACACTTCTTGATTTGTCCTCTCCGCCAGTCCATTTGACTGGGAATGGTATGCAGAGGTAAGGCTGAGAGTGACGTTCAACTTGGCGCAGAATACCTGAAATACCTGGGAGGTGAACTGAGGACCTCGGTCTGATGCCACGTTTTCTGGGAGGCCATAATATCGGAAAACCCACGTGATCAAGATATCCATAAGATCCGTGGCACTTGGTAGCTTGGGGAGAGCAAGCAGGTGACACATCTTTGAGATCAACCATTGCGAGTATGACGGTGTTACTTTTAGAGAGGGGGGGATCCATGATGAAATCCAGAGCAAGATGTGACCAGGGATGAGACAGGATCAGCAAGGGCTGGAGCAACCCGACAGGTGGTTGGTGAGATGACTTTAACTGGACGCATTCAGGACAGAAGGCTACACACCTCTTCACTTCCGTTCTCCATCCCGGCCACCAGTATCTCCGCGCCACTAATCGCAGAGTTGTGGAGACCCCCGGGTGTCCGGAACCACAGGGGGTGTGAACCCACCTAACCACAGCTGAACGCTGTGGGTTGGGCACATACAGCTTACCCGGAGGGTATTCATTCGTATTCAAGAGCAGTACGTTCATTGACAACTCGGATTGTCTCGTCGAGCGACCAGGTGATGGTGGCCGCAAAGCTAGAGGGTGCCAAAATGGGTTCAGTTCAGTTCACAATTTCAGGGGGGTAGAACTGTCATGAAAATGCATCGGCCTTGACGTTCTTTCTCCCATGGAAGTAGGTGACCTTGAAATTGAAATGAACAAAGAACTTGGCTCAGCGCTCTTGTCGGTGGTTCAGTCTTTTGGCGTTCTGCAGATATTCTAAGTTTCGGTGGTCTGTGAAGACCAGGAATGGATGTCGAGCCTCCTCGAGCCAGTGCCTACACTCCTCCAGCGCTAGTTTGATGGCTAGGAGTTCCTGAACATATTCTACATGCTGAGGGACTGAAGAAGAGTATATTAAAATGTCATCAATATATACTACCACAAGCCAGTTAACCCTAAGAACACGGCGTACATGAAAGCCTGAAAAATTGATGGACTACTGGCTAGCCCATAAGGCATCACCCGATATTCATACTGCCCAGTGTTTATAATAAAGGAGGTCTTCTTCCACTCGTCCCCTTGCCAGATCTGAACCAGGTTATAGGCGCTGCAGAGATCAAGTTTGGTGAACACCTCAGCTTTACGGAGTTGCTCTAACCGTAATGGTGTTGAGTGCCCGGTAATCAATGCACAGACATAATCCCCCATCTTTCCCCTTTATGAAGAAGAACCCCGCGGTTACTGGGGAGATAGATGGACAGATTATACCCTGTTTAAGGCAGTCCTGGATATAAGCCTCCATAGCTGCCACCTCATTCATGGATAGGGGGTAGAGATGACCTTTAGGTAGCGGCACGCCCTCTAGGAGGTCAATAGCACAATCACACTTCCTGTGAGGGGGTAGTTGAAAGGAGAGAAATTTACTGAATACATCCAGGAAGCAGGCAGATTGACGCGGGCAGCCTGTCCTTCCATCAGCTGGGAGACGAGCGAAGTCAGCTGATCCACCTGCTGCTGGAGTCCTGGGTCTCCGCGGGGTCCATACTTTCACGGCGAAGTATTCTGTGACAGCAGACGAGCAGAGAGGACACAGCCCTCGTGATTAAGTACCGGGTTCAAACGAAGCCAGATCCAAAAGCGAGGTTGGGTCGGAAGCGGGGTTTCAGCAGCCGGTGAAGTCAGTCCTACAAACAGGCACGGGACAAGACGACGAAGGAGATGGAGGACGACGGGTGAGGAGCACAGGACAGGGCAGGCAGGAATGGGCAGATAGGCAGGACAGGTGAGGAAGGCAATTCAGGCGAGGTAGGAGGGCAGGACGCAGCAGGCAAGGCAAACGGGGAAGATAGCGAAGGTTCATCGGGGAATTCCCTCTTGCCCCATCCAGTCAGTAACATATTAGAATGACACAGCACAAAGCAAATCAAAGGCATTCACAACACATTAAAGCAGACGTATGACTGGAAACTGTAGAGGTACATATTTATAGAAAAATAAATGGCTCAAACAGGACGTAAGAATAAATAAATGTCTTATATGAGACTTTATTTTCTTCCAATTTTATTCTTTAAATTCTTTATATATAATTCTTTATAAGATCTATCAGGAGAAGAATAAAAAACACACTTTGGTTGCCAACTGATGTCATTAACGATGTTCGGTGGATGAGCGTCCACATGATCTGAATACAAAAAATATTGTCTGTAGCTCGAACAGTTTTTGTTTTATCATTTTTCCCATTTTCTCCACACCTGAAGGGGTCAGTTAATACCCCCGAAGGTGCTCCTCTTCCGCCTCCTCCTCCCCCACACTCCACAGGCCCCTGGGACCCTCAGAACCTGCTTTTTTCTCCAGAAGTTTCATGCCAGCCTGTTCCTGAAGATAAAGTTCACCCCATGGTAATTGATACCACGTTCACCCACACGCACGTCAGGTCACTGCAGTGCCGGTAATGAAGGCAGATTAATCTATTCTCACATGACTGTAAACAACTTGCCCAGAGTCAGTGACCCAAAATAACACTAAAATGTGCTAAATTAGTCAAATGTGCTTAAAAGTGTACGTTGTTCCTGTCCAGGGATTATTTGTTCTGCGTGGCCCTTTCCAAGAGTCAGAGAGCGGTGTAATTTATAGGTAATTTTTGCTGAATTCATTGGGAAAACTGCTTTGATGCACCATGAAACATTCAACTTATTGACATTTTGATCCCAAAAAACATCCCTGAAGTGAAAACACTTCACACACAGGTTTCTATGTGAAATGCAGAACTCTTCAGTCATTGAGATTATTTCCACGTACAGGCAGGTTTCATATTTTTATATTCCAGACATCTGACACATTTATTGGGCAAATTAATTGTTTCTGTATCACACCCTGCATAAACCTCATTGGGAGGGTTTACATGCTATAATGCAGTACCTGTGCAATCAAAATAAAATTGCTTTGCTGCATGCATTAGCTAAATGTATTATATTTTCGATAGAAAACAAGCAAACAAACGAGAAAAGATATTTGTGTAATTTGTGTATGTGTATGTGTAATGTGTATGTGCTGACTGATGCTAAATGCGCTAATGCTAAATGCGCTAATGCTAAATGCTAACCAAGGAGCTGCAATTTCCACTCTTTCGTTGCCCAGATGGCTCCGACCAGCTTCGCTATTGTATTTTTAGGATTCATTATTCACTCGGTTCAAAACATGCAGAGAAATCACCGGCTAAGATGAGCGAATGCAATATCAAGGAGAGAGTTTCCTGTTAGACGACAGAACAGAACGATGTGAATTTATAAGCGACGGAGAAATAGCGATCAGGGTCAGAGGCGTTGGGTTCTTCCTCTTCCCTTCATTGACTAGGCGACGGGCCTCTTTGAAGACCGATGTTCCATTCACTTTCGCTGGGGGCACATCCAGGAACTGAGCCAAAGAGCCTGTTTTACATGCAAATGAGATAACGGACTGCTCTTGTATTATTCCACTGAGTGGGCGGCACTAAACTGTATTTTTTTGTCCCCTGGATTTGATGAAAAATACATTCCCTCAAATTGTGCAATGCTGTTTCCCCCTTTTAAAGTATTTTTCTTTTTTTGGGTATTTTAAGTTGGATGGTACCATTTTAAGGGCTGTAGCTTTATTTACTTTTTTTCTCTTTAGTTCAGTATATTTTTGAACATAAACAGAAAAGCGGAGCACTGCTAGCTCTATGTTCCTGCAACCTGCTTTAGCCAGGGTAGCTTTGAGGCTGATGCACCTTGAGGTCACACTATGACTTTCTCTGCCACTGTCCTCCTCGTCTTTGACGTCCGGGCGCAGCACAGGCCCTGCCGGGAAACTTGCATTTTGCTGAATATGGAAACAGAGCAGAGCAGGAACCTGGCAGCGTAGAGTACCGGTTAGTCTGCAGACATCTGCTCTCACAGACCTTCCAGGATTCTTGGGAGAACTTGTCACTAATTACTGCCCCGCTGAGAGCGTGTCTGTTCCCGGTATTAAAAATAAAACATGTATGTTAGCATCTTCCCCAATAAGGCATCCATCACAGCAACATAATGAGCACTTAAACCTACTGCCTGGTTGAAAAAGGAGACCAATGAAGTCAAGGCCTCTTTGAAAATTGGCCTCTTGAATGTTAGGTCACCAACTTCAAAGGGTCTCCTTGTAAATGATTTAATCACCCATAATAACCTTGATATTCTAAATATACCTCCGGCCGGGCTTCAGTCACGATGTAATTTAGCGCTCGGTGAATAAACAAATCACCAGGTTTCCTCCCCTTCCTCCCGCTTTCATCTGCGGGGGGAGGCAGCATGAACGCCTGCATAACTTTGTGTGTGCGTTCATTCACGGTGCAGGCAGTGCTCACCTGGGATCACCTGGGATCAGCAATCCAGTCCACAAACTCTAACCCAAGTCAAATTTTACATCAAATTAACCTTCCCATACCATTCGACACACCTTATATCAAAAAAACATGCGTAGAAATTACAATAGTAAGGAACACATATCGAATAAACAAGATAAAGTAAAAGCTACTGTTTGCATGGCGCTTTTGTAAACTCTATGCATCTCGGATAGTTTGTGTAAATACAAATTTTAGCTACATCAGTAGCACCCTATATTTTTTATAATGCTTGTCATCACATATACGTGTATTTATGGCATTTTATAGGGTTCAAATGGAGTTTGAGTATGTACTGTATGTCATTTTTATGGTACTTATTATGGAACATGAGTATTTGTGTGAGACTTCAATACTGTAACAGTGTTCACAGTGTTTTAATATTTAATGAATGTATTATTCATGGTGTTTGCTTATTATTCATGCTTAATGGGAACTTCTGCCGTCGTAAACCTGTCAGGAAGTGACTGAGTATCATAAAAGAACTCATGTACTCTCCAACCAATGATCATGTTACAAATATGTTTATTTCTCTGGTTTCCAGCACTCAGCCGTCGTACTGGGGGGACGATTTCTGTTTAAACTGCAAAAGGTTAACATTTTAATAGGTCTTTGCAACCACTAGAGGGAAACGTGATCCACTTCAGCCCCCAGGCTTCAGCGGAAGGAGCCCATACGGAAGCCGAGCTCCTAATTCCTGCCAAAGCTAGTGCGCGCCTGCTAATTAAGCTTAATTGAGATCCAATTTAAACAGCGTGCCGCATGCTGCGTAGCACTTAGCCTGGTTGTGCGGGTTCAAGTCAGCAGAACTTCGTTTTCTTCATGGCCTGCCCCGCAGTGCTCCTTTTAGCATACGTGTCCTTCACTTCAAATCCTATCAAGCCTGATCAGATGCATAAAAAAATCTGCTTTAATTTACAGGGGGTTTTTTTCCAGCCTTTTAAGGGGGACATTAAAGTTATCAGCCAATTATCCTGCCATGAAACCGTGTACAAGAGCTGCAGATGGCTTCTGTTTCCTTATTACAGTGTTTACAAACTATCCATTTGCATTGCAAGCTTGTGTAAGCATTCTCATTACCGGCCAGCTCTTCAGAAATAAACCCTAACACCACTGTAACACGTTTTGGGCTCTTGACTATTTATAAGTGAACCCGCATATTGACATTAAAGAGCATTAATATACTATCTTGCAGCATTAAAAGTCGCTCCCCACCTCTGCACCGTCTGTTCTGAATTTTAACCGTTTGAATATGCAGCCGATAACATTGCCTGCCCTGCAGCTCAGCAGGACTCTTAACAGAAAGGGAGATGAAAAACTATGAGGACTCCGTTATGGGCGTCTAAAGGGCAGCAGAAAGCGGGGGGATTAAAGGAGAACATCCTGGGTGACAGCCGCTTTCATGCAGGACAGAGGGCATTGATTCCGGGCTGTCATGCATCATCCTCTGATGACATTCCTCGGGCAGATTCCAAGCCCCAAACATTAAGCACACATAGACGGCAGATGAAATCACAAACCACTGTATGGAAGTCAATTGGATCTTTAATGAGCACAGTGTCTAGAACCGATGAGGAACCAACGTTCCAGCAGCCTACAGCACATGTGCATTTATTCTGCAGACTCATTACAGTAACACCCGTCACTTTACTGGCAAATGCACACCAGGGATATTTATGATTATTGTCCTGCGTTTGTTGTTTAATGCTTAATGTCTTTCCTCTTACATTCACACTCTTGACACTGGCCAGCCGTGCATTTTACTGCTCATTGTATAACTGTGCAGATAATGAACAAAACTTTGATTGATTCACTGAAGGCCGGTGAATTTAGCCACATTATACATGTTTGTGTTATTCTACATTCATGTTCCTCTTTTTGGGACGATGTTTCGTCGCTCAAAGGGTCAGTATATCTGTATCCGTTGTAGCACGTTAATACTGGATATTTATGTGTGTCTGCGTGAGTGTTTGAGGGAGTGCGACAGAGGGAGAAATATGCGGCATCAACAAGCAGGTCACAACATCTTTTGCTGAAAAAAATCTTTTTTAATCAGTCCCAAATGTAAATGTGATTTATGGGCTTCTGATAGCCTCAGGATTTATTCGAGTCTGGGACACAGGGGGAAATTTGCAACAAATTGCACCGTAACAAATTCAAGGCAGCCAGACTGATATGCAATTCCATGCAGCTACTCTCGTTCCGGAAAAGACATTGGAGGAAACGGCCCGTGGTACAAAGACAGCTACAGCATCATTTTGGCTTTAGGTTTATTAAATGCGTTCATTAATCTTCCTACAGGTGGCGTCGGGGGCTGTGGGGCGATATGACGCGCGGTATTTATCGGTGATTTATCTTCCAGTCGCATGACGTTCAAAGTAACTTATCTCAATTTATGAGTGGTGGTCAAAGAGTGCCAGAGGACCAGAGCCATTATTTTGGACCTGAGGTGGGGAGACACCCATCCCACCCCCACGCAGGTGGCTGGATGTCAGCTGCCCTATGTGGCCTGTGAGCGATTCTCTCAGTTTCTCCTTCACTTTTGTGCTGCAGTCGAGGAGACATACATATACATACAGACATATATATACATACATATACATACATATACATACAGACATACATTTCCTAAAGCTGCTTGTCCCTTGCAGGATCATGAGGGCCCAGAACCTCTGCCAGAAGGTACAGGTGCAAGGCAGAGACCAACCCTTGACAGGACACCAACCCATCACTGGTTATATATGTATTTATATACGTCATTTAGTTTAGCTGCTTGTCTGGTGGCTTGTCGCTGCTCCAACAGCATAGCCTTCCGTTTCCTCAAGCATGCAAACGGCCGTGTCCACGCTGCCTATCAAGCCTGCCGTCACGGCAGCCGGGAGAAGCTGACGCCCATCGATGAGTATAAATGGGCTGGTTGCTGAAATCGCCCAGATGCCGGCGCAGATCTCTATAGGTCGTGGGGGACTTTGCCGGCTCAATTGCGCGATGCCGTGCGCTGGCAGTAAACGGAGGGATCGATATGAGACGGTGGAATACGGAGCCTGTCAAATGAGAAATCTAATGCGAGACTCTCTGCACAGATCCTCCAGAGATGCTTTTTCTCCTGCGTTTCCGGCGAAGCCGAGAAAAAGATTAATTTCTTCTAGGTACACGCAAACTGACGTAAACTGTAGGATGGAAGTTTTCACTGCAACCCGGATCGGAGCTGTATTTAAATATTCAAATACTTTAGCTCATTCAAAATGTATTCTTTCTTAATCCATAGAAGGACTCACGTTTCTGACACAGAGTGTTCATGGACACCCCCGCCTCCCCCCCCCCCCCCCGCACGCCCCGGGACAGGCTAACATGCGCACAAGCATTTGGATACTTCAGCAGCTGTTTTCCCTTTATTTTTCGTGCCACTGAAATGTAGCTATTAATTACAAGGAAACTGTGCGCCTGTCGGTCAAGCTACTGTAGGAACTCTCAGATGTGTACCTGCTCTGTGCTGATTGGTTAAATGTACAAACAATGTTACCCATAATGGGATTTGGAAGGAGTTAAACCACTTGATCAACCGTGTCAATTAAAGAAGATACTGGGCTTGTGTGGATACATACTTTTACAACGTATTTTAATGTTGCTTTAAAGTAGTACCTAGAGACTCAGAAATATGTATGATACTACTAAGCTTTGCAACATGTCTTGTTAATGATTCACATGGAGACAAGAGCCTTGAAGGCGAAGAACCTGCAGCCGATCCAAAATCGCTAATCCCCTCTCCGGGTGTCCGGGAAAGATCTGGAACTACAGGACCAGAGAAGGAGCAAAGTGCCACACAGAGGAGGATCTGAAACCGAAGCTAACGCTCCGAACGCAAGTCGCGGGAAGGGAGAGGAGAGGCTAGGAGTGTTTCGGTAAGCAGGAAGTGACAGTGGGTTTAGTATTCATGAGACGCGGGTCATCAGACGAGGGTGGGGCCACAATGAAGTCTAAATGAAAGGGAATTAAATAGAACGAAATGAGCAAAGATGGGCTGGGGGGGTTGGAGGTGCAGAATTAAACCCTAAAGGTGAGACGACGGGCGACTCCAACTGATAGCAGAATGAAGTCGTCCCATAATCTAAAATACCTTGCAGTCCCATCAGCTCACGTCCCGCTGTCTTGTGGGAGAACATAATTACCCAGGCCGTGAAATTCCTCCAGATTTACTGGGGTATCGATTTTCGTATTTTACGATGGGGGAGACGTACCAGGACGAACCAATGAGAGACAGAAGTTATAAAAACAGACATGGTACCCCCTGGCTGCGTTTTGTGACGTGCGGCTGGCCAGACCCGATAAGAGCAAGCAAGACACAAGACAGTACCCCCCCCCTCCAATTCTCTTAGTCTCCTCTTTTGCCTGACAGCCTCTTATTTCCACTCGCTCTCCCTCAACCGATTTCCACCGACGGCTCTCATGCAGCCGCCCACGCCCACAGTCTGTGAACAAATAAAAACCAGCGGATAAATGTCCGTTAACAATTATGTTACCGTGGAAAAAATCTTTCCGCATCTTTTTCAAAAGACACAATGGTTCTGATGTCAATGCGCAATTAGTCTCCCTCTGTAAAAAGAAAATGGTTTGCGTACAACTTTTGTTCAGGCTCCGAAGTTAAAGATCATTACTGCGATAACATGAACAATGATCTGCATTGCTATCTTTTGTCCGTCTTTCGGTGTCGGACCATCACATCACCGAACACTAATTTCTGCCTGCGTATTCAGCCTCAACCTACAACCTGTGAACAAAGCAGAACCTCAAATTTCGAATCCTTTAGTCAGCAGCAAACACCATGGTATTCATGTGGCAGAAATGGGCCATTTCTACCTCCAATTTAGTGTTCCTCATTGCGAGTGCAATTACATTTTCATTATTGTTTAAATGCTCCAAGGTGTTTGAATTCTGAGAAGGGGAAGCTGTACTTACTGCCTGGTTAGGATTCTCAGTACCAGAGTTTGGAGATTTCCGACTCGAATGCCTTTCTGATTACTCTTCGAACAGTGTCATTCAATCCACCGCACTGTGGATTATCGAACACTTTTTTCAGAAAATGACCTTCGTCGCTCACCATTACACATAAAAGTGATTTCTTTGGATCCCCGCTATGTCACATGTATGTACCACAGCAGGACCTCTCAGGCACTGTCAGAGTTACATGTTACGGGATGAAGAATTTCCCACAATGCAGTTCTCATGCTTCGTTCACTACATGAGGCCTCTGCGAAGTTACACCTCCTAATGTCGTGTTTCTCGATGCGGACGTAATTAAAAACACATTAGGCAATTTGATCCTAAGTGGAAACCAGCTATGGTAAATGGGGCCTCCAGTCATGATATGGGATAGTAATAAAGCTAGCGGGGTTGCTGTTGCCATAGAAACGATGCCTTGAAGCAGGTCTCAGTTCCGGTGACAGGCCTGCAAAGATGACTACATCCACCTGTATTCTGTAATAGCTTCCATAGTGGCTTTATGGTCCTCATAACAGCAGTTTATTTGGCATGAGACAATGATCCTTTATAAAGTATTAGCATTTGCGAATAATAAGTTTGATTAATAACAACAATGCAAAATGTTACAGCTTCATCAGGGGAAAATACGAGCAATAAAAAGTCAGTTCTTGTAATGACTTTGGAAGCAGGGGGTTGATATGCGATAGGTGATGAGACCCATCATACAGCTTTGCTGCCATGATGTTCCACAGAGATGGTGAGTGGAGTTTGGCTGGTGACCCCGATCCTGTATCCGGTAAAAACAGTGTTCAGACTGAGAGAAAAATGTACGATTTTTGTCCCGATATTCAGCATCGCTGCTGCCCACGCAGTGTGACTTACAGTGTAGACCTGAGTCACCACATCTCAACATTTAACGCAAGACAAGGGGATGCAAATGAAGGCCCACTCAGCCCAGGCCAGCCCAGGTTCAAGATAAACACCACGATTATGGGATGCGACATGAATCGAACTGTAAAACAGTGTAAACACATAATCACACACCCCAACAGAAATGCTCCCAGAGTGGACGAGACCTTGGTTGTGTTAGGCAGGACACTGCCAACACCAATTACAATTACGGATCCAAAGGTATCCCTCTCTATCTGCTGCCTGATAGGCCCTGACTCAACCAATGCCACTGAGTGTGTTGTCTTGAGTGTATAAACAGAACTGTGACCACGTACATCGGGGGGGGGGGGGGGGGGCTGCCCTTAGGTTTGTCCTCTGCTTTCCGTAGCCAGCTGAGACCAGCAATGAAATTCCCGTCTCCAGAAGGCAGCCCAGTTAAAGCAGCACAGGGTGAAACGGACATGCAATAAGCAAACATCCCCCCCCCCCCACCGCCCCCCCCCCACAGCCACCCCCCAGAGCGTGCTGGGAGAGGAGTAGAAATGGAGAAAAGAATGCCAATTAAGCAGAAGTGGAGGACAGGTCCAGTCCGCCGCTGCGAGTGCCCGTCTGGGAAAGACTGAGCCCCCGTCTGCCTGCCTCCCTACCCCCCCCCCCCCCCCCCAACCCTCATGCTGCGTTTTTTTAGCCACTGAATCCATAGTGGACTTAATGAGGGACAACTCCGTTTTCTCTTATTCCCTTATTAATTAACAATGTCCCTTCACACATCCAGACATTTATCTGGCTCTGTCCTCCACTCAGGTCCTCACACTTATTTTCAGTCCAGCCTTATAAAATCCCGTACTTACAGAAATAAAAAGACAGTATATATTCGGAAAGAGTGCTGTTTCTGACAGGCTCCCTCTTTATTAACTGCTTCTCCTGACCATCCCGTGTACTTTCGTGATTCCGGGGGGGCGGGCGTCTGCCCGGGCCGCCTCTCCGTAAGCAGAGAGGCTGGGATGTGGATCCTCACTGAGACGCAGCGATGGTCCCGCTGGAAAGCAGTCACCTGTCAGCTTGCAGAGCCCTTGCGGGCATTTCACACTTACGTTTTTACATCTGTTTTAGAGGACGCTTTTTGTCCAAAGAGATGTATAATCGAGAAAACAGGGTGAACCAATCCTTGGAGCAATTGAGGTTTAAGAGCCTTACTTAAGGGCCCAGCGCTGACATCACCCAAGGTGGATACCCCCTTGTTTTCCAGAGCACTTTTAATAATAATACTCACTCCAAATAAGAATTTTCCTTTTAGAGGATTACCGAAACATGTGTGGTTTAATGTCCTAATAATAGATTCTGAGAAACCTTTGTTCTTTTGGCTTATTTTATTCTCTGTGTCATAGCAGAGGAGTTTGCGGAATTAGTCTATTAATTGTAAAACCACATTCTAACCTTCTGATTTCTAACCGCGAATCACCTCATCCATCAAACTCTCATCAGCGATGGCGGCATCATCAGCACACCTTCCGCCGTGTGACAGAGGGACACCTGAGATGACAGACAGCAGGGCTGGTGACCGCCAGGGCCCCCCAGAGGCCTGCTGGGGTGGGGGCCCGAGTGACAGCCGAGGGGCAGAGCAGAGCTCCACCGCAGCATGAGGAAATCAATGACATGTGGTGGCAGCTTCAGCGACTGCGGGGAGAAACAGGTACGGATTCAGGATGGTCGTCTACTTATAGGTTAATATGAAAAAAGCCTGTTCACTTGATTATAACTGGAAATTACTTAATTAAAACTACAATACAAACTGGACTCAGCCAAGCGGGAGGGGGGCGCCTTTTGGTCACAATGCTACAGTCATTAAACTAAGTATTTAATAAACATGTCCATTATTTAGCAGCTTGGGGGGGGGGGGTGCACACAGCATGGTTGGCTCACACCTCTTTGATTAACCTTGTTTTCATTTCTCACTTTCCTTCCCATCCCAGCAGGGTTTGAGTCTCCGCCATGACACGACGTGTCTCCCCCTGTCGTCGAGGGGTTTCCTCTGGGTGCTTCGCCCCCCCCCAGACCCCCCCCCCCCAAAAAAAAAACAAACACACTGAGGTGAATTGGAGTCACCAAATAATCCGTAGGTGGATGAAGCAGCATGTTCTGCTAGCTAAGATCTAATTATTTAGCTTTTAAACATCTGAAGAGGGGTGGGGGCCACAAGCCCTCCCCAGCGCAATGAATCTGTTGTTTCAGTATCTGGTGCTTAAGCAGCTGTAAATGAAGGCATCCCATCTCGGATAGATAAAAGATAAAAGGGGGATTTTTAAAGAACTACATCTCCCCCAATCATATAGGCGCCCACCCCCCCAGGATCCACGGCGAGACTATGATGTGTTTCTATGGAAACTTGTGAGGATACTAGCACTGCAATATAGAAGTTCAGTGGCCAGTGGCTGTAGATCCCATCCTTATTAGAAGAGGAAGCAGCATTTGTCTCAAACCCCTCCACAGCCAGTAGACCCGGCCACTGGTAAGCATTCTGGCTGTCCCTATTTCCTGTACTTTTTTAAAATTTGCTTTTATTGTTTCCACAACTTTTCAGGTTCTTGTTGCCAAAATAATCACTTTATCTGAGAAGCACTTTTTCAGGAGTACCTGCATGTTACTGGAACAGCCCGTTCCCTCCATACAGCCAATCTTACTGCGATCGAATCCACGCCGCCCACAGCGAGGAAGAAGAGGCTCATTTCCTATCAGGATAAAGATTTTGGTGGCTAAGACGCCTGACGTAGCGAGGTCAGAGGTCAGAGGAGAACGTCCAGCTTCGTTACAGCTAACCAGAAGGTCAGAAGGTCAGAGCTTGCAGCTCAGTAGCTCAGCAGTGTGCAGATCGGCTTCTCTGACTGCACATCTCGTTAACTGGTTCTGCAGAGATGCTGTTTTTCTGTGCGCTCCGGTTTGGACATGATATAATTAATATATCAATAATCTGTTATCCAAACATTAGGACTTAAAAGCCAACTCTTGGTCTTACAACTAATTAAACTAATACGTCTGTTACGGTATTTCAGTTGCAGCATTTTATCAACATTATAAATTGAATCTGATAAATCCATATAATATACAATGGTGCAATTAGTTACTGGAATGCATTGTGCGGTTTTCAAATTAAACACGTTTTTAATATTTTATAGCCTTAATGCAGATCAGATGACCGCCCCCTAGTGGCCAGCAGCTGCTTAGCTTGCTGGGACCGGCCCTGATTTACACCTACTGCAGTGCTGTTCATATACAGCTAAGTATTCAGATGTCCACTTACAGTAATTAACCTTTCCCTCATGTCTCACTACCAAGGTGCCCTCATGATAATAATCTCCCCTGTCCTTCATGTTCCTATGCTACCCATTTTAACCTCCCTACAAATCCCTCCACGCCTTCCCTCACCTTGTCAGGGAGCATAATAGACTATCCTTTCCTCCCTAAATCAAAACAAATGGCTGCCTGTGTAAATTAGAATGTGGATCACAGCCAGTATACTACAGCACTGGGCTTCATGCGCCCACTGGATTAGCAATTAGCGGATCTCCGTGTCCACATCGCGGGGACCTAAGTTCAATAAGGCACATTCTCCTCAACGACGACAGCTATCACACAGATATCGCTCTTTTGGGGAATGAAATGGTGGCAGTAGGTTGCGGCAAGCAGCCCATATATGCACACACACCCATATATAGCCATCTCTGCGTTGTATAGGGTTTATTCCCACAATGCAACACTGCTTAAGCTATGAGACACTGTATGCATGAAGGTGTCCAAACCTGTGAGCGTCCCGTGTTTTTCTGAGGTGATTCAAGCTGGTGTGCATTGTTATATAATTTCAGGAGAACCATGAGTATAGGGATAAAGTACAGTATGTTAAAACACTATTAGAGGATTCCCAGGTTTTCCTGACCAGGCTTGGTTGTGTTTGACCACACGGGTCTGTGGAGTGGGTATTGGGGGCCTCTCGAGCACGCGGGGGCCGCCATTGTGCTTTGCCTGCTTCAATGAATCAGCAGCGTGATCAGAAAAACACGGCGACTGTGACAGGAGCATCCTGGAGCAGTAATCACGGCTAAGCAGAAGCCACAACATCCCAGGGGGCCTTTTGATCTCCGCTGCCCGCATATCTCCACGTGACGACTCGTGCTCGGCGAGCGACGCCATCCACCAGACACGTTCTCAGGTAGTCGGAGGCCGAGGGACATTCACTCAGCTGTGCAGTGCAGAGCCAGGCTTGCACATCTAAGCAGGAATGGATCTTGCTGGAGAAAAGAAGTCGCGGTATCCACCAAGAGCTCCGCCCACTAGATTAACCGTGTGGGCTTTTGTTCGCTTTTCACTCAGATGCAGACTTACAGTAATTGCTTTCACAGAGATTTCCCCTGGAACAATTTCTTCAAAATGTGCAACGTTCAGACGATCGCGGAATTGCCTGTTTTGCATCCGAGTGCATCTTTGAGAAGTTTTTTTTTTTTTGATTCCCGTTTTAATGTGTCGAATTTATTTATTTGTGAATGATGACACGTACTGTATTCATTATTGTGTATTTTCGTGGTGCACACAATGTCACCAGTGGTAATAAACGCCAGTCAGTCATTTCTTTGTGCTGTATTGAAAGGAGATTTAATTTGTTTGCGAATTACACAAAAACAGAATTCTGCTGAAAATAAAATTTTAAATCTATATACAGATTACTTACCCAGCATAATAACCTTCTGCCATCCACGATGAACATTTCTTCTGCGTGATGCAAACGCATCATTTTAGGTCAGGATAAAATGTTAAGCTGTTAATAGTAGGAAAGTAAAAACTGTCAGGCTTTGTAATATCTCTGTAAACGGAACATTCTACAGCACTGAATCACATTCTCTAGGCATCAAGCTGGTCTTCTGAATTATGGATTAATGCTTCTCTTTAATTCTCCTTGGACTGATAATGCTGCTTTAGTGAATTTTCCTTGCTAAATAAGCGCTGGCCTAATTTAATTTGGACGGGCTGTGTATTGTTACTTGATCAAATATTTTTATTTGTTGGGCACCGTGTCATGAACCCAGCGACAAACACCTGTCCCTCTGCACCTGCAAGTCCGTTTGCTTGAAATATGTCCGTAAGGTGCTGTCTTATAATACTTTAGTGCCTTAGCATGTCACCACCCACTTATAAATGCAGCTGGCTAATTGGGCAAACTGGGAGCAGCCTGCTCTCTGACCAGCAAAGATTCACTGGGGCAGACCGTGGATAAGCATGAAGCCCCGGCCCTCGCCCCCCCGGCCCTGGCCCCCCCGGTCCTCGCCCCCCCGGCCTGCCATATGCTGCGAGCAGGGCTGCACCAGCTGTTCGGGGCCAGGCAGGCAGGGATGCAGGGGACACGCTCCCATGCCCGAGCTCACATGCTTCCACAGCCATCTGAACTCTCCTACAGGTACGTGCCTCTGGGCCCATCTGTCCTGATTCCGCCATGCATCCCAGCATCTGGTCATCCTGACCTTTGACCTTTTGAAATCTGTGTGACGAGCAGCCTATAGCTCCTTACTTAAGACAAACTCAGGTCTTGATTTAAATGCATTTATCACAACGCTTTGTCTCAAGCAGACGTGAGGGCATCATTTGTTCTTTTTTCACTTGTGTTTCTCAACTGAGCAGAGTCAACAGAGAAAGGCAGCAGGGAGACCCCAGTGGCACTGCCGGGTCACAGCAGGTGCATTCTGGGTGCTGAAGTCCTCCCTATACTACAGGCATTAGAACACAGGATACCTTATTTCTGTCGGTCCAACTGCCCTCTCATTCTGACCGTCCTTTTCCCCAACAGGAGTCAGGTTGCCTTTGATTGTTTAAAGCCATTGCCATGGGAACCACACAGGGACTATGAGATTCACCATACTCACCATGGGGACCTGTCGGTAATAATTCTCAAAGTTGTTTTTAATTGATTCATTACATAACATGGCGCAATCAGGCTTCATTTGTGTTTTGTTGGATTCAGCTCTACCGCAGAAACTCGTCGTTCACAGAAGGGTCACCGACGGCCAGCTTTGTCCGGACGGCAGCAGTCACAGGAAACGCCACAACCGGCCCCTCGGTTGCTGAAATCTCCCCACTTCCCCAACTCATTTTTCAGTCTGCGGCTCAGAATCGGTTATGAAGCAGGACCCCCGGAATCGTCCGGCGTATCGATTGGTCTCCATGGCGCACAGCTGGGACACCTTTACGCGTGCGACGAGGGGCCGTGTCCGTAACTCAGGGACAGAAGTGCCCCACAGCTGGGAGCGTTCAGTTAGACCACAACATGACCGCTTCCTCAGTCTGTCAGCCATGTCTTAATTCCAAAGTGCAGGACGTTTGACCTTCTGATTTTTTACATATATATATTCATTTTCATGTCCTTTAATGTAGCTAATCAGGGATGAGTTTGATGTTTCTGGAGTCCAACTCGAAAAGTCAGCCCCCCCCCCCCCACTGTAGTGACCGCTTGTGGCCCACATGGGGACCTTAAACCCCCTGTCTGGTTTGAGCGGCGGTACTGTAACGCTGCTTCTATACCCTGCGTTTCGTGACACATTTTTGAAAACCCTCACACTGCTACATTAATACAGATGGCAGTAAGGAAAGTATTTAACTTAACGAAGCACAATCAAATAAGCGCCCAGTGTTACCATTTATCAATAAAAAATTTAATGTATATTCCATCTTTCTGTCCATCAAGTGCTGTTCATATATCCTGCAGAATTCCAGTGGCTCAGAATGCTAAGCAGCCAGCTAATCCATAAACACAGATTATAATCTGAAGTAATTTGAAATAGGCTGAGGGATTTGGAGGGCGGGGGCAACTTAGCTGATAGCTTTTTATGGCAATTATTTTGGGGGTGCGTGTGCAATTCACATGGGACCAGTATCCATCCTAAGGTGGAGGAACTTTTCAGAAGAGCGTGGCGAAGAGGTTGTAACGAGGGGCTTCACAGTGGGGCACCTGGACAGTTGTCCACAGCAGAATGCACAGACTTCACAGAACTCGTTTTATCCGAGTATAAATTATCACTTAAAAAAATAAATAAATAAATCTGTAAACCAGAATGTCTCTACTGGCAGTTTGCTGTTTCTGAAGCAGTGGAATGGCACAGCCCTTGTGCAGTGACAAAGAGCCACTGCCGGCGCCGAGGCCAGTCCTAATTGGAAATGTGGCAGTGAATGAGAAGAGTGGGAACCTTCCAGAGATTCCTGGAGAGCAGGAAGAGGTGAGCAGAGGAAAATTACCTCAGCAAAGCACAAGGCCACAGGCCTGCTGCTTCAGCCGTGTGCAGATGGGCTGAACCATCATTAGGGTCTTATTAACGTTTGGTTTAGCTGGTTATGTTATCAGTATAAAAGTTTTCAGTATAAAAATCTGAATAGTCTGACTATTCTGAGTATTTTTTTAGATGTCTTTCTTGAAAATTGAACAGAATAAGAAAAACATGAGTATAAAAAATAGTACAGTGACATTCTGCTGCTGTTACAGTGTCCAATAAATTTTCTGACAATAGCTCACAAAATAGTAGAATGAATCAATGCAATATGTTGGCTTTGACCATGTGTCGGACACCCAATAAAAAAGGTAATTAACATCCTCCAGTGCGTAAAGAGCCCAGCCGTGAGGTGCGTAATCTGCCACCCAAGGCCTTGGCATAAAAGTGAAATATAATGTTCAAACTTCTGCGGCTGACTGGGGGCTTTGGCATCCGTCCCAGAATTCTGAAACTAGCCGGCGTGCTCCCAGCGTGTAGCACTGCGATCAGTACGTTGTTGGGGGGGGGTGGGGGTGCTAAGAGAGGGCTGCAAAACTTGGTTTATTTCCCAGCTGCCACCAGGTTCGAAACAAGGGCTCTCAGAGGCTAAAGGCAAGTTCAGGCAGGAACTGCAGATGAGACCCCATCGATTCAGGTGGCCAACCTCCTGATACTGGAATAACACAGGTTGTGGTAAAACAGTTTTAAAAATGTGTGTTGTTTCGGCCGCATGGCCTTGTTTATTATTTTTTTGTGCAAACAATCAATCAAAGCATGAACCTAACTGGTCACTGTTGAGGAGAACTAAACCTGAAAGTAACATTTCACAGACTGGTCCTGATTGGCTGCGTCCTCCTTTCAGTGGAAGGATTCATGCTGTCATAGTGTCTGTGAGGTGATCCGGTGTTTGACGCACATGTGACTTGATCCTAATGAGTGACAGAGGAGCAGGAAGCTAGTCTGAATGTCAGCCCTAGCAACAATTTTACCGGCCACTGGACCATTAACAGAGTAGCGCCATATTGACTGCAGAGAATGACCTTTTCGTGCCAGAATCCAAATATAAAATGTTTCCACATTTATGTCATGGCCTCCTACACTAACACCTTCCAAACGTTTGGTCAGTCATCTCAAGCCTCGCAGGATGGTAAGATGACGGTAACATGGTAATTATGGGATGACTCTTTTGGATGCACTGCCAGTCCCTACAATGATATATCCATCTATTCTCTGTACACACTTGCTTTATGCAGGGATGGGGAGCCCAGAACCTCTGAAGCTATGTGCACAAGGCAGGGAATAACCCAGGAAGGGGTCTCAGCCCACTGAAGGGCAAACACACCGACTGCATACACATTCATAGCTTTCTTTCAATTTTGTTTTTGTTCAAAAAAATTACTTTTTCAGTAATAACGGTGTTTACTTTCAAGACCTCTGCTCACTGTGGGAACACTTTGAGCAACAAGGCATATTGACACTAGCATTCTGCACTCAGCCTGGTCTGTTCAAGGTAGGCAGTTAAGGTAACCCTCTGTTATACACCACGCAGACCCAAGAGTCACACAGGGGCATGTGACTGGGGGGGGGGGGGGCACCACAGAAGCTAGTGGGCCTGAAAAGCCACAAGTAATCACTCCTGTTGCTATACTGAGTTTCAGATGCAAAAAAAACGGCAATCCCACAATCCCACTGTGCGTCCATTAGAATTCCATCTGCCGTGTTGCCTTCCACTACACACATGCAGAATCGCATGGCAGCCTTCAGGGAGACTCATGCAGAATCGCATGGCAGCCTTCAGGGAGACTCATTCAGAATCGCATGGCAGCCTTCAGGGAGACTCATGCAGAATCGCATGGCAGCCTTCAGGGAGACTCATGCAGAATCACATGGCAGCCTTCAGGGAGACTCATGCAGAATCGCATGGCAGCCTTCAGGGAGACTCATGCAGAATCGCATGGCAGCCTTCAGGGAGACTCATTCAGAATCGCATGGCAGCCTTCAGGGAGACTCATGCAGAATCGCATGGCAGCCTTCAGGGAGACTCATGCAGAATCGCATGGCAGCCTTCAGGGAGACTCATGCAGAATCGCATGGCAGCCTTCAGGGAGACTCATGCAGAATCGCATGGCAGCCTTCAGGGAGACTCATGCAGAATCGCATGGCAGCCTTCAGGGAGACTCATGCAGAATCGCATGGCAGCCTTCAGGGAGACTCATGCAGAATCACATGGCAGCCTTCAGGGAGACTCATGCAGAATCACATGGCAGCCTTCAGGGAGGCTCATGCAGAATCACATGGCAGCCTTCAGGGAGGCTCATGCAGAATCGCATGGCTGCCTTTTGTTAAACCTTCATTTTTTGCTGCAGTACAGTGCATGTAAATAATGTAATGCTGCATGTGGCTAAACTTTCATTCTCACAGAAAAGGCTTCAGCACTTTCAGCTGTTAATGCGCGCATTCTTTGCAATTCTTAATTTACACTTAAAGGTTTTTCTATCACTTAACTAAGCTTGAAGCGAACACCATCTGCATATCATCACTTTAATTATTACGTCTCGACATAATATTTAAATATATCACTGTCTCATGCATATTCATTGCTACAGATGATCCGAAACCTGCATCCTAAGCAAATGTAGGAAAATGATGGCTTGGGCTGGAATGCAACCTGGTTTTTACAGCACGGTGTGGACATGTCGCCCACATAGTCCTTTTGGACTGCAGGGGTCATGAACACAAAAGACCGATCTACTTTGCAGAGTTGTGTGAGGAAAACCCTTAAAGTGGTTTGGACCAATGTGTCTGGGATGGTTCAGTACCTGAAACGATTTGGTCTTCTTACTTTCGGTTTTTAAAGCATATTTTACATTTGAATTTGAACCAGTGTTTTGTATGTTCTCTCTCACACCCAGCGGCAGGTGTGTTTTTTTCTGGGGCCCAAGTCAAAAAGTCTCTTCAGGCCCCCCCATAGTTTACTGACTGTTTGTGACCAGCAGGGGGCTCCCAAACCCAAGGGACCCAACACAAGTTCATGGTTTGAATAGTGACAAACGCTGCCGCTGCTCACAGAATCCCAGTTATACACCAGTCCATACAGTATGTAATCTACTTGGATTCTGCAGGGGATTCCCCCTCTTTGAAGGCCACATGGATTCTACATGCGATTCCCCCTCTTTGTAAGCAGCATGAACTATGCATGAGATTCCCCCTATTTGTCAGATGCATGGATTCTGCAGGGGATTCCCCCTCTTTGAAGGCCACATGGATTCAGCATGGGATTCCCCCTCTTTGTAGGCCACATGGATTCAGCATGGGATTCCCCCTCTTTGTAGGCCGCATGGATTCAGCATGGGATTCCCCCTCTTTGTAGGCCGCATGGATTCAGCATGGGATTCCCCCTCTTTGTAGGCCGCATGGATTCAGCATGGGATTGTTCCATCTTCTAAATGGTTCAAGATCAAGGGGAAAAAAACAATTACCAGGTAATTAAAAAAGGATGAGCACTCTGTGCTTTTGATTGATTGAACATTTACTGAAAGTTCAAAAGCATAATCAGTCTCAAGGGGCAATGACCTGGTTCTTATAGACACAGACGGGGGGGGGAGGTGTAGGTTACAGGTCCTGATGGGGGCAGGTTGTGCTGGTTCAGGGCCACAAACCTACTCTCTGTGACCGATTTCTGTTTAAAGTCATGCTAACAAATGGGTCTCAGCACCTCATATGTACGGTCTGCATATGTACGGTCTGCAGACCCACGTCTTGTGCCCATTTACAGTTCTTTGACCAGCAGCAGTAGGCTTCCAGGCATCTTAGACAAGTTCACTGCCGGCCTGTGCTGTCTCAGACAAAGGCAGCACCCCCTCAGGAGGTGACGCCCCAGGTAGCCGCCTTTGTTGCCAAATGGGTGAACCAGCACTGCTGGGAACAACATCAACAAACAAATTTATTTTTGTATAGCGCATTATCACAACATTATATCGTCTCAAAGCGCTTTACAGCATCCGCACCCAAAGCCCCCAGTGAGTAAGACATAGGCGACAGTGGCAAGGAAAAACTCCCTAGAAGGAAGAAACCTTGGGAGGGACCAGACTCAAAGGGGGAACCCATCCTCCAGGGGCCGGCAGGGAAAGTCAAATAGGAGAGATGGTTAAGTGCCGAGTCACATTGTCTAAGTCATAAGATTTGAGTCACAACCGGGGAGCCGGGAGGTGATGACAAGCCGGTGTTCGCGCTCCTTCCGATCGCCAGGCAACCAGAAGTAAGGTAGCGGGTCATACATGGAAGATGACACAGGCAGAACAGCGAGCTGGATGCAGGGGCGTCATGGGTAGTGGAGACGTCCCGTGTAGCTGGGTGTGTTGGATATCTTTATAAAGATATTGATAGGCAGCACCCCCCAGGAGGAGTAGGGGAAATAAAATGTGCAATTAGTCAATGTAGGGGAGTCTATAGGTAGTGCTAACAGCTAGGTGAGTGCAATATGAAGTGCAATGTGCAAGCTCCGGCAGATATGGCTATGGCAGCATAAGTAGGAGGGAGAGGCAAGTGGGAATGCAGGCATGGGGAGTCCCTGAAATGTCAGTATTCCAATTCCACAAGGGATTGTGAAGCTAGAGTTACAGCACTGACAGTCCAGTTTATCCAAAGCCAATGGCACCGATCCCCACCCAGCTCTACACCTCACACTATAGGTCTGCCTGGGAGTGAGGAGTTAGCTAGAGCTAGAACTAGTGTCCCTATACGCTAAACTAAATAGGTGTGTTTTTAGTCTAGACTTGAATATTGAGAGTGAGCCTGAAACCCGCACATCCAGTGGAAGACCATTCCACAGCTGAGGAGCTCTGTAGGAGAAAGCTCTGCAGCCTGCTGTAGCTCTTTCTACCCTGGGCACTAACAGATATCCCATGGCTTGGAGCGAAGCAAGCGTGGAGGGTTGTATGTGGTCTGCAGATCACTAAGGTATTCTGGTGCAAGGCCATTCAGTCCTTTATAGGTTAATAGCAGTATTTTATAGTCAATCCGAGACTTAACTGGCAGCCAAGGAAGGGAGGATAAGACCGGTGTAATGCGATCAAATTTTTTTGTGTTTGTTAGAACTGTGGCTGCTGCATTCTGTACCAACTGAAGTTTATGTAAGGATCCAGACGGGCAACCAGAAAGGAGGGCATTACAGTGATCCAGTCTGGAACTTACAAAGGCATGTATTAATTTTTCTGCATCATGAAGTGAGAGCATCTTATAAAGCTTGGCTATGTTCCACAGATGATAAAATGCAGTTCTAGTAATAGTTCTTATGTGAGCATCAAAACATAGATCTGAATCAACTAGAACGCCAAGATTTCTAACCACCATGTTAGGTTGTGTAGGAAGGCTACCAACGTTGAGGTGGTGGAACTTAGTTCTTGCAGTCTTGGGATCTATTACCAGTACTTCTGTTTTTTTCTGTGTTTAACATAAGGAATTTTTTTGCCATCCAGCACCGGATATCTAAAAGACAGTCTTCTAACCGAGATACATCACTGCTATCATCAGGGTTGACAGATATGTACAACTGTGTAGCATCTGCATAACAATGAAACCTAACACCATGATTTATAATAATGTTACCAAGAGGTAGCATGTATAGGGTAAACAGTAGGTTTGAAAAATTCAGATTGAGTTTAAAAAAACCAAACAGTCCGAAGGTACCACTTAACACCATAGGTGGTCTGCAACAGGACTTATGCTCTGAGCATAACTGCTTACTTGGACATCAGAGAGCAAGTTTTGCTAAAAGGTTACAGATATGTTAACTGAGAAGTGTGAAACTTGTGATTAGTTCATCGATTTCCGCGTGTACACGCTGCTAAATGACTGGACGGAGACACACACATGCACACACACACACATAGACACACAGGTTTGCAGTTGTATCTTTGCAGGGACTCCATTCATTTCTATGGGGAAAACTCTAATCCCAACATGACAACCTTAACCCCTACCCAGCCCTAACCTTAACCATACTGTAAGTAACCAAAGAAAATACAAGACTTGGCATTTTTAGTTTTTTGATTGCATTCACTGATCTTTGCGAGGACCTGAAAAATGGTCTCCACAATGTTAAAAACAGCTTTTTATTAGATAGTGGGGAACATTTGCTCCCCACCACGTAATACAAACCTAATCCACTGACACACACACACATACTCATGTCGGGTAAACATATCTTTATGGGGACCGCTCATTCATTTCTATGGGACAAATGCTAACGCTAACTATGGCAACCTTAACCCCCACCCAGCCATAACCATAACCATAAGTAACCAAGCAAAATACAAGAGTTTTTACATTTTTAGTTTTTTCATTGCAGTCACAGATTTCCCCCTCTGAGTTCCCTGGTCCCCATAAGGGAAAAAAAACACGGGTATTCATCACGCTGTGGGGACATTGTGTCCCCATAAGGTAAGGTATACCCACTGACACACACACAGGCACACATACACACAGGCCAGGTTGCATCTTCCAAAACTCCCATCACGCATGGGATGACAAAGCAGCACAATGGGTCACTGAGGTCCAGTTGTGCTTTGTATGATTTTCTTAGTTGTTCCTTTTCTTGCAGCTATTCCCCCAAACATGTATAAAAAGTTATAATACAGTATTAAAGCGTGATAAATGCATCTACGTCACTCCCGTGACACATGCCCTCGATTCAGACACACATACTAATTAACCCAGGATCTAATTCATCCCTTTATTTGTGTCTACAGCTTCTGTATGGCCAGGTTATTATCCGGCTATTATTCTCTATTGTCTTGTCTTTTTATTGCTCTTTATCACATAATGATGATACTATTGTCTATTGTATCTGGTGTTGTTATTGTCTGCTTATTTACTGTTATTTCGTTATTATATTACTTGTTATTTAGATGTTTTTAATACTTGTGACTGCACTTGCATACCATGCCAAACTCCTTACACACACATACGTACTTGGCGATTTAAAAATTGATTCTGATTGGTGCGGGGCGGGGGGGGGAGGGTTTTGGCCCACGCCACAAATTCCTTTGGCTTGATAGCTTTAGCACTGCCATGCCTCCTGGAGATCACGGCACTCCTAAATCACGCCTGTAAAGGTCCCCAACACCCTTAGCTTGTCCCCAGGGGCAGCGACAGCAGAGCTAATCTTTCCAGTCAAGCTCTCCAAGACCATGGAGCCACTTTGCGGATGGTGGGAAGCGTTATCTGTTAGCTTCTTCATGCACTTTCATCCTTCCTTCTCTCTCTCTCTCTCTCTCTCTCTCTCTCTCTCTCTCTCCTGGCTTTCTTTCTCCTGGGTGATCACCTTTTTTCACAAGCTCCCCCTTCCTTTCTCATCCTTGTGCTGCCCCATACCCCCACCCACCCCACGCTCAGGCTGTGAAAGCTATTTAGTTATTTGCTAACAGAGCTGCCGCTGTGGTTGGCCCACAGTGAACGCGTGTCCTGTTTGGCTGGGGGGCATGTCATTATTTATTCAGTGACTGATATTTGTCAAGGCAGCGTTTGTCCCGGCCCCGTCGCTGCTGGGAGGGACTCCCACCTACAAACCAGTGCAATACAGAGCGCAGTGCGCATGGAAGCTGCTGCAGAGGGCCACTGCATTTCTGCTCATTCACACTTGGGTGGCCATGCTTGCCGGTGTCGTTGCATTTTGCCCAAATACGCATCAATGCTTTACTACTATGGTGCCGTGTGTCTAAGTCTGTCCGTGTGCGGATGCAGTATGTCTGTGGAAACCTTCACTTACGTCAGGGGTGGGGAATGTTCAGTTATTACTTAGTCTGGCACGCCCATGTTATACTAATGAAATGGCCCTTGATAGTAACACGGGTCTCCACTAACTTACATGTTTCTACATATGAGCCAATCAAGGCTGGAAGGGGATTTAAAGTGGGTCCTGGACTTCAGGGTCCCCCATGATACATTCTGCTGGTCCACAATCCCATGGAGCCACTGGGAAATGCCAGACCAGGGCAGATGTTTAAACCCAGGTGGCCAGTCCAGGCTTGGATCCTATTTGTCCTGGATTATCTGGCCTGAAGATGATTCTGTAACAAAAGAAAGCACCTGCTTTTTCCAAGGTGCAGGGCTGTAGTACCAATCATCGAAGGAAGGAAACTGCTGTTCCCATAGTTACGTAAGGATATAGCACAAAGACCTGAGTTATTCTTCCTTGACCAGAACTTTCCGGACTGAGGTAATGCTCTCACACATGTCACTCTGCCAGTTTGGGTCCCGTGCCCTCAGACAAGCTCGCTCTCCTCCTTCTGCTGCCCTGATCTGACGTTTCCCAGCCTGACTGCTTCTCATACTACGCCATATGCCTGCCCCCACAGCAGTATTTTACACTTCCAGCATCTGTCCATCATTCAGATAACAGCCTCTGCGTGTAACGGAGGTAAATGGGAGACAGAGAATTTATTTATTTGGGTGTCGACTCTATGTTCATAGAAAGGGAGTTTATATGAGCTGGGGAGCAGAGCAGTGGGTGATGTGGTTTATGCCTTGGCAGTCTGAGCATCCTGAAGATGTCAGTGTGCCTTTGGATAAGAGATATCCATCCCAGAAAAGCTCAAAGACCCATATTGCTGTCGGGAAGCAGTCCAGCTGATAGAGGCCCACTTCAGAGGGAGGACAGTGGGCAGCGTGGGACTCTCTCTCTCTGCCACCTGTGTGGGCATCTCCAGATCTTATTTATATATAATAGGAGGTAGACCAGGACACGCCGATGCTGCTGCCTCAGCCGCGGTTTGATTAAATGCCCAGAGGGACTGAATAATTCAATATACAGCTGGAATAATTAGTCCAAATTAGTGGAGTTCATTTGCATATGACACATGGAATAATGGATGCAAATTTCCTCTGAGATTTTGATTACAGGAAAGCTGTTGGTGGCAAGAGCAGGGTGGGTGAGGGAAGGCAGGTCACCGGTCAGGGGGATTATGGGGGATCGGTCGTGAACAGCGTTGGAAGAACGTTGCCCTTCTGTCCTGCCCAAACCCAACTAAATGCTCCATTATGGTAAATAATAACTCATAATTCATTTGCAGGTACCTGTTTGCAAGCCACAAAGAGAGAGAGAGAGAGAGAGAGAGTGAGTGAGTGAATTACTCCTCATTTCGGCCAATGGCTCATCCACAAGGATTCGTAACTCCTAAGCTGTCCTGTCTGTTCAGAGCGACATACAATCATGCCAATCTACGCAGCTGGGCACTGTTGATTAAACATTCTCCTTAAGGGTACAACAGCAGGGTTACTGCTGGGATCAGAGCCAGGGGCTATCAGTGTGTGTCTTTGAGCGCTTTGTTGCCGTGCTGATCTCACCCGCCTGGCCAAAGCTTAGTCAAACATTACATCTGAAAGTCTGAGCAGATGGGAGGTTGGGGGACGCTGTTCTCCGGATTTCGCAGGGCTGTGTTCATGTTGGGGGACCCTCCATCACCTCCCCTGTCCTCCCCTCCATCTGGTAGGGAGACGGAGCACAGGGAGTTACCTTCGATGGACGGAGGATCGCCCGGCCAGGCCCCGAGCTTCAGACTAGTGGAGCCTGTTAGATAACGTTTCATGTTCTTTCACACTGACCCTGGGGATTCTGTGACATTCAGGAGGAACAAAGCATGCTGTGGTCTCACAATACTCCTGCTTGGGGGGGGTGAGGGCTGGTGACTGAACGACTTTTTGTTTAGGTGGACAGAGATTGTTCTGCACACCCTAAAAAATAGGTGTGGATCTCAAAACCTGCCGAGTGAATCCAGGCATGCGAGACGGGATGCCGGCAGGGGACCGTTTGTACATCAGCGTTGTCAACCCTTTAAATATTTTAGCAGCACTTCCACGGAATCTGGGTTCCGTTTTGTTACGGATGTCGGAGCGGCAGCTGTGAAATTTTGGATCTTGAGCTGCTGTGAAGCTTCAGAGAACCAGCCGGTTTCTGCAGCCGACTGCCTATTGGGATTCCACGTGATGTGAACACGCCAATCTGATTTTCATTAATATTTCAAGAAATGTAAAAAGATGCAAGAACCTTGACCCCCCCCCCCCCCCCCAGCTGTAGGGTCTCATCTGAGCTTCTGCCCCACGGTGTCCATCTGAATAGCACTTCAATATACTGCATGGAAGATGGAGAGGTGAGGAGATGTGTGTAATATACCATGGAGTACATGCAAGTGGCGTGAATTGCAGGCAGACCTTCAGGGCTGAGATACCTGGGCCAACACTGCCACCGGGTGGCCTTTACGGATATTGCATTATTTTAGAAAATAACTTTTGGGGTCCCTGATCGCAGCCGGGGAAGTGTTTTCTGCACGATAGGCACTCTAAGTCATTAATGCAGCCGTTTGAACTGATACAGCACTCGGTGGCCTTTTGGAATATTGGACACTTTTGAAAATAACGTTTCGGCTGGCTGACCGCTGTCTGGGGAAGTGCTCTCTGCACACTGGGTCATTAATACATCGTTTCGCGCTGATGTGTTTTAAGTGACTTTGTGTCAGGGGTCGCCCCTGCATCTGCAGCCTCTCCACATCCCCGCTAATTAGCATGCAGGCAGAGTCTCTGTGAGCATCGTGGGCTGGCAGCTGTAGGTCCTTTAAGACGGTAACAGAGTCGTGCGTAACCTGGGCAGTCAGTGTTTGTGTGAAAAGTCAGTTTATTAAGAAATACCGGCTCGTTAACACAAACAGCCTGCTCATGCAAACAGTGAATCACGTGGCTGCAAGCGAATACGAGCAATACAAAGACAGGATCGGTTCAGGATTCCATTTATTAAACAGATTAGAAAAAAACTGAAAAAAGGAAGTATACAGCGTTTACAAGCCCTCGGTATAGCCCCTACAGGTGAAAAAAAAATCACGTGGCAACACTGCCACCTGCTGGTCCCCCTTGGCATTTTTGCCGTCTGTCTGGAAACAAACCAGAAACATGTACTTTTTTATCTTTTCGAATACACTTCCGGCACTTACTGAGCCCGACTCGTGGGACGTGCTGATTTTGTTTTCTCATACAGTTCAGATTGTTTCTGCGGCTGGGTATGTGTACCCCCATTAGCCTTCAGATGGTACGTGCCAGGGCTTGTTTGCCAGGTCTGAGTGGACCAAAGCAAGCTGGAAATAAAAGGTGCCATTTCGTGAAGAAGAGTAGATGCCCGTTAAACCGTAAAAGACCAAAATTATTGGGATATTCTCTCCTAATCTTGCTGACATTACTTACTGTTATTGCTATCGTTTCAAATATTTATGGCAGAGTTACAATGAGCCTGCTGAGTTGGAATACATCGTTTTGCATGTATTTATTTATTTAGTAGCACTTTTGCCCACACCAACACAGAAGTGAGCGAAACACTCCATGAAAAAGCATACAGCTGTCAAGGAGCCAGTGTAGGTGTGTAGATAAGCGTAACAGCATCTTCTATAAGGCTAAAACATTTTATAAAACCAGACGTGTTTCTGGGAAAAGCTAAGCTAAGCTATCACGTAGTCGCTCTGCACCTTTGGTTAGGAAAAAAAAAGAATGAACAAATATTTGTTACTGCAATACTCTGAGTGACGAGGCACATTAGGTAAGACACACGCGGGGGTGCTGTAGCACTGAGAGATATAGATCAGAGTGTCTGCAGAATTCCTGATGTGAAATTTGAAACTTTTAAAGACCCTTTTAATGCCACTTCAAGTTGAATTTAAGAGCAAATTGTAAGTTGGAAGATGCTGTATCAGAATCAAGGCCATGCATTTATACTGCAGTGACGACACCCACTTTCCATTCACGTTTGTGTTAAAAAAGGTCCGACAATTCATGTGTGAATAATAATTAAAACTTTACAAATTACAAGGTGGGGGGGGGGGGGGGGGGTCAGCTGTGATAAATCCGCCTAGCAAGAAAGTAAGAAACTTCAGTCGGAAAAGAGGATCTTGGGAATTAGATTAAGGCAGTCAGTGCCCCATTGTCCAGCATATTAATGGCAGATTTAACAGATTCTTCAATATTTGAATTTACACTTTTCCATGAATTGCTGCTTCAAGACGAAATACCCAACTATCGTGTGTTTCTGCACTTTAAGCACCAATTCCCGCTCAAAAAAGATACTGAATGTGAAGCGCACGCGCATATATTCCAATAATAATTAAAATTTGCTGGTAAAGTAATCTGGAAAACGAAGGGGTGTGCGAGGGCTGGCATCAGCTCATAATTATAAACCAATATCTCATTACAGCACAAATTGCCTCTTTTTGATATATATTAGCAACATTTTGCACACATAGCGAAAGGGCTCGAAACGCAGAAATTATCGGTAAGCATTTTTGCTGGTGGACATCTCTGGCGGCTTCTGAGAGAATGGAAATTGAGGGGAAGCACAGAGAGATGACATGTCTCCAGTAGCCCCGCTGGATGACTGCGATGATGACGAGAGCGCCAATGGTTAAAGAGACAATGACACCGCCATGTACAGCCAATTCCCAGCAGCTGTACGCATGCAGCCCACTATACATACAAAGCATGTACAAAATAAAAGCTTTAAATACTCAGATTCAGCAGATTATGTATCTGATTTGTCTGAGTGTGTTTTTGCTAGATGAGACACTGGCACTCATCGATGGCTTCCTCACTACCCTGCCACAAAAAAGTGATTATCATGGCTGCAGCACTAGTATACTTGTGAATTATACTACTGCAGCATTAACATCCATCCACCCACCCATCCATCCATCCATCTTGAAAGCTTAGCCTATCGCAGGCAGCAGAGGCCTCCAGGACAGGCTTCAGCAGAAACATTTTTGTGACTTTCAGGCTCAAGATTCTGCTCTACTGGTCTGTTGACAGCTTGATCGTCAACTAGCTCCACACACACAGTAACAGACAGGAGAGTTGTGTCTGTTTGCTTTTTGAAAAATAACATTGAGGTCCATTGGTAGTGAAGCAAAAAACGGGGCAGCTCATTGTATGTCCTTCACACTCAAATACTGTCATTCACCAGCTTGTTACGGGTTTTACTCGGAGCTCTGCAGTATCACAGTCGTACATCACCGGCCAGAGGCAGATAGGCAAATATCCGCTGTGTCTTACTTCAATTGGATCAAGTGGCTCACTACAGACAGGGCTGGATTTCCGAAGTAGCACCTGCCCATTAACTTCACTCTCAGGCAATTTGTTGTTTTTTAGAAATTGTGACATTTAAAGTAATGCAATTGAAATGACAAATTTCCCTTCAAAAAATCAGTATGAATTTTACCTACTTTAAATGTCCAGCCACGGGCACATGCTTAGGCTCCCAAACAGCCTAAGACCCACACACACACACACACACACACACAGAGTTGAAATATCCAGCCATTCCCAAAAATAGTTTTAGGTTCTGTTTGAACTGAGGAGCTGGGAATGAGTAAATGGCCTGGACTTTTTGTTTCAAGGTAGGTAACTGTGCCTATTTCTCCAAGTTGAGTACCAATGAAGTATTTTGAAAACGGATAAAAACTTCATCTAAAAGAGATGTATGGCGTCCCCATGTGTCTGAATGGAGGACCATGTCAAATAATTGGAGCTGGAGTTCAGCCTGACGTGCCCTGCGTCACACAACAATCCTGCTACAGTGAGGTTCCTCCTGACCACAGGCATCCAGTCCAGGGTACCAGCCTGCTAACCCCAGACTTTGATATTAACAGACACATTGCTTTGATCCCCATGAACCTGACGCTTACTTTCCTGTTTCCGATAGGATTGCTATCACTCTGCAGTGGCCAACGGTTGTCTGGTCCTTGCTCCTACAATGCAAGCTTATTGGTAAGATGTGGGAAGTATGCTCTGTGCTGACCCTCCAGCGAAGCCTGAGGAGGTTAAGGCTGCTCTGTTAGTTTTACTATGAAAATTTAAGAACTGTTTCTCTGGTAAAATAGTGGTTTATCTGAATGAGCAAAAGTTGCCTCCCCTCTCCGGTCCAGCTGTTCTGTCCAAATGTCTGGCTGTGTGTCCAAAGTTATTGGTAACTGGGGCGTCATTTACCCCAGAAAACGACACTGGTAGTCAGGTGCTGCTGGTCCCCGAGGTGGGTCCTGTACCCGTGTCTGCTATGGATGATAAGCTGACTTCCTCCTGTGTTTTATGCATGCGTTCTAACCCTGCTCAAGCACACTAGTACGGGGCGTCAATCTGTCCAGTTCATTTCTGGGGGATTCTACAGATGACTTGCTTCCTCCTTCTAGGGTGACCAATGAACATATAAGATGAGTCCGCCAGACCCTGTGCTAGCCTGCGAGGATCTCGCAGGAACCCCGTAACTAGGGAATAATTAGAGGGGGATGTGACCCTGAAATCGTGTTTTGAATCAGCCATCAAGAGCTCTGACTTCTCAAAGCACCCTATGGTTTTTGTCATTGACAGTAGGGTGTTGGGTTGCCTCCAATGGCTTCGACTGAGTGGAACACCATCTACCAAGTCATTGTTCCAGCTGTACCAGTGACATGTTTTATCTCTGGCCCCTGAGCACCCAGGGCTCAGTGACAGTACTGACCTAATGGTTAAGGAAGTGTACTGGTAATCAAAAGATTGCAGGTTTGAATCCCAAACCAGCAAAGTACCTCTGAGGTACCCTGAGCAAGGTTCCGCCCCAAGCATTGCTCCCTGAGGGCTGCATAAACTGCCCCCTGCTACGTCATGATGCCACATATGGGTTAAACGCAGAGGACACATTTCCTTGTTCTGCGCTGTGTGCTGTGGTGTGTCAGCAATGACAACTAATCACTTCTTTGCTCTCTTTTGAACACATTTTTCGGCGTGCCCTAAAAGCAGATGTGCTTTGATATGACCCCATCTGTCAAAAGATTGGGAGCCCGAAGCAACCTATTCCGCTGGCTCCCCTGCACCCCACGCCTGCAGTTGCGGATCCCTTTGAGCACATCTGGACTGATTGTTTGGGGAAAAACTCGCTTATAAAACTCTTATTTAATATCATGCACGCTGTGACATGATCACCGGTGCTCCAAAGCTGTTCCCTTACACTCTTTGGAATCAAAAACTGTAGTCGAAGTTCTGAGCACGTTATATACCGCCGTCAGTTTAACTAAACGAGTACAATTGAACTAGGGTTTGAATTTTCGGGCGGAAGGCAGGGAACAATAACAGGGATGGGATGCTACCCAGTTTGGCGACTCAGCATGTTTGTAGACTGTGGGACGCTCTCTGACACTGGTGACCGATGTGTCAGGATCAGTCCCTGCCCTGTCCTCTTTGTCATCTCATTCCCAGTGTTTAAGTCCTGAGTAATAAGTGGTAATGTCCCACACCTGTGTCCTGTCATTCCCAGCCCTGCTCTTTCTTGTTATGGTCTGCACCTGCCCCTGACTTAGCCCTCATTGTAGGGGTATATATGTGCTTTCCCTAACCCTACTCCTTTGTTAGTCATTGTGGATGTGCATCTGTCAGTGTTACCTGTGTTTTAGATCTTAAGTAGACCCTTCTTTGTTCCCGTCTCTCCAGTTTTTCCCTGTGTGTTAGTCCTTCCTTACCACGAGAACTGTGTCTCTGATATAATCGTAGTCTATCTGAATGAGCAGTTGCTGTGATGTATGTGGGGCTCCGTGTGACTTGGTGGGTTAGGACCCAACGCCTGTGATCGCAAGGTTGCGGACTTAAATCCTGTAGAGAGCAGAGTGATTTTGCTTTAGGGCTCCTGAATGGAGCCCTTAACTACCGACTGCTCTGGGTGACCTTGCTTCCTCGAAATGTACGTTGCTTTGGGAAGAAGTGCCTGCTTAAAAAAATAAATTGTAAATGTTTGTTGCCATGGGAACAACTGAATAGATTTACAGACACCTATTTGTAATGCTAACTGCTGCACACGAAATTTGACTACACTGTACATATCGGAAATGCATGCAATTAACTCAACTGTGACACCAAGCAGGCAACATAATGAGGTGGTAACTGAATACATTCTTGGAAACGTCGTAGACCTGAGACCCCTCTTTGCTGGTGTCTGTCACTGCAGTGCATTTTCATGTACAGCAGGGGGAGCTATTATGCCATCTGGCTCTGGCTGAAGCATGCATCTACTTCATCAGAGGGAGTTACAGAGGCTAGTGAACCCATACAGCAAAAGGAGCAAGAATTCACTGACTGCTCCATGCCTGGAATACCCCAGTAATGATTCCACACCTTGGTGTGGGAAGGGAGGGGGAGCTTTGACACCTGCTCCCCCAGCAGCGTGAGACATCATTGCCTGGGGTCGAATGCCTCCTGCAGCGAGAACCGCCTGTCCTTTAGCATGCTCACCATATCTGAAATTCCCCGTCTCCCCCACCCCAACACCGCCGTCGTCTTTACCCCAGGAGCAGCTTCTGCCCTCCCCCCCGCCTCGATCTTTACACACCCCTCATTCCCGTATGTTTCCAGGGCTCAGCACCGCATCAAACCGTAAAACAAAACAGAATCCCAGACCTGACAAGAGAATCTGGAAAACTGTTAGCAGAGACTGAACTGCAGCTGCAGTGTGATTTATGTTCGCAGGCCAGAGAGACGCCGGACGCAAGCAGCAGCGTAACAGTGTCCTGCAGGTACAGAATAAGGGATTAGCATGAACAACTTGCCGATATTTGGAGACCAGGGCCTTTACAGTTCAAGCTCACCTGGCCTTGTGATATCACATTTAAAGGTACAGACACTGAGTGACACGTAGGAACCCATAACAATTATCATTTATGACCCACTTTAGCAGTCAGAACTGCTTCAAAGGGAGAAAACTCTGTGCTCCGCTAAGCCATCAGGCACACAGGTACTGTACTGAGGTGTCATTTCTCCTGCGACCCCGGTGACAGGGTGGCTGTTTCTGAGAAGCAGGAACCAGCCCGTCTGGCACCAACAATCACACCACATTGAGAATCACATTCAGACCGTGCAGCCACTTTAAACACTGAGCAACTCAGTCAGCCTCTTCATCGTCTCTGTTTACTGGATCAGGCCGTTTGCAACAACAAGCAGGAGAACTCAGTGATGTGGCCACTGAACGTAGTGAGCAAATGTGTTAAGGAATAACAGAATAAAGGAAGGATTGGCAAAGTCATGTTTGCAACCAGCTAAATTAAAATGAAAGGAGAGAAATGAATAAAAAGCTTAATTAGGAGATGGGCTGTGAGCTCAGACATAAAAGGCCCATCCAGGGAAGTTCTCTGTATCTCTGGGCCTTCACATCGCTTGGTTACTGTTGCTAGGTCTGATGAAGCGCTACACAATCACCATGGAAACACCTGGCCTTGTGATATTTTGTACCTTGCCTGTTCGCTTTTTTGTTTTTGACAAAGAAAAAGCAGGTCAGTCGTGCTGATTTTTAATTTTTGAAAAAGGGTCGTTATTCCATTCCCATCTTCCGCAGTTGGTTGGATCAATGCACCTGGATTTCTTTTGCGTATGGAAGGAAAAGTAAAAATGAGCTGTCAGATGCGAATCCACGTGGCTTTTTACAGGTCTCCCTCCGTACCGCATTTCCCTGTCGTGTGAAAACCAAGGCGACTGCAGGAACCTGCAAGTTCAGCTACCAAGACAAAGTGTCGTAATGTGGGTCTTCCTGTGGCATGCAGGTTATGAAATACAGTCGGCAATTTCAGATGGCAGGACAGTGATGCGGCTCATGTAGTACGTAAGATTCCGATTTGTTTGGGCGTGGACATGTAACAGCAAGTCACGTGATTAAATTTCTGATCTGATATTATTCATTCAGATTCATGTTAAGATTCATATTAAGATTCAAATTAAGATTCACATTGTGATTCACATTGTGATTCACATTACTTTATTCATCCCCAATTGGAAATTTTTCACATTTTTCTTCAAGAGTATGCCTGCTTAACCTGACTTTTAATCATGCTTCTTTAAACTGCCCCTAGTGCATGCTTGTCTCTGTTTATGAGGCCAGTGATGGACTGGCATCCTGTCCAGGCTGTCCTCTGCCTTGCACCCAGTGCCTACTGGAATAGGGTCCAGACTTAAGCACAAAAAAACTCACTGACAAATAATTTTCATTGTGAGTTTTATATCAAATTTCTTTTAAAAAGTGCATTATGATATAGCAGCTCTTACAACAAACACATACACAATATACAAAAGATGTAATTCATCAGCATGGACTATATTTTAGGCAAGAAAGTTTCAGATTTGGAATGAAACTTCTCCACTGGGTCACCTGCCACATCTCATTCTCGGTGTAACGCACGACCCACAATGCACAAGTCTGGGTGTGAGACAGAGCGATTGATTGCCCATACATCTGATTGGCTGCCCCATGCTTCCGCCTCCCAATTATGTCCATCCTCTAGCCTATTGGAGAAATGAACAGCAGAAATTAGGCAAGGAAAAAGGCAGTAATGAGCAAATACAGTTCTTACAGTGCATCGGTAGGTGTCTTGAATAAACATAAAGGTTTAACTCAAGTGAGATAGTATTCCATAACAGACTAGATAATAGATCCTTGTCAGTGAGTTTCCCTTGTTTCATAATTATTTTCCTACCTACCATAATAATTTTTTATCATTATTTATATTCTTCCACTATTTACATAATCCAACTTTTGTCCATGCTATCAGAGATTTGTTACGGTATTGAAATGCTGTTCCCTCAGCAGTGTGAAGAAAAATGCGATTAAATTTAGTAGCGTGTACATAACTTTTTCCTAAATACTGTAGATCTTTCTGACATTGTGTGGTTTCTACCGTGTGAAATGACATGTATCTCTGCCCTGCCTGATCCTGTCTCCCAGCGCTCAGGTGGCTTGGTTCTGCCTTTGGTTCTGCTGTGGTTAACCGCAAAGCCTTTGAAACGCCTGTCAGCGACAGACATCTGCAAGGTGTGTTTTACGCTGCCTTTCTGTCAATTTAATTCTCAGAAAAATGGAAAATGCAGTCAGACTTGTCCTTCTCACATTTACGGTCCAGCAAAGGCTGGGAGACATTGTGGTAAAGCGAGAAAATCACAGGTAGGATCTTCACACGCAGACGAGTATTTTGTTTTGTTTCAGTAACACAGATTGCTCTCATTTGTGAATGTTTCCCAGGATTTACTTAAATACACTTACTGACCACTTTTTTTAAGATATTCATACATACCATACAAGACCCCTTTAATCTCCAGAATCACTGTTACCATTAACTACTGTAGAAGCTGTGGCTAATAACTGAATTGGGTGTAGATGCCGAGTAGCTAATTTACACACACGTTGTGAAAGTCGAAGTGCTGTGTAGCTGGAGGTCTTCTCCAGAAACCATAACAAATATCCAATAAGCCCGTTTACCCATTAAGTCCTCATCTCATAGTTTATCCTGGAGGATCTGTTCTCGGAACAGCTGACATTTACTGCCGCGAAACTGCAGCTAAGCTTCAGAACCCCGTCTGCCGTGTGCTGCTGATATATGCAGGTGATCCCCCTGCTGTGTCTCTCGCGTTTTACTCAAAAATTGAGGAATATACAATCAATTTCAGGCATGAATGGCAACATCTAAGACTGCCTAACGGGGACGACATGGGAGCTTTATCAGCCAAATGGGAAACTCCACAAGGCCACATCATTTGTGAGCCACAGCTTAATTTGCAAGGACTTCATTGTCACGGTTCCATGTTGATTATCTTCCACTTATTAACAGCACTTCAGCTCGCTCTTTATGCTTCAGTTGGCCTTAATGATTCTCTCCTTCTATCTGTGCAAGAAAGTGTTAGTGACAAATTCACCAGGACAGCAAAGGTTGTCCTTTCCCTTTGCTAAATAATCTGCTGATAATCCACCAGAGCATCAGAAGTTAAATTCATTTGCAGCATTAAATTATATTATAAAATAAAACAGTAAAATGCCTCAGTGGAATGTGCAGTGGATTATTTAGGCTATATAGTTTATTTAAAGAGCAAATGTCTTTCCTTATGAAATGCAAACAATGGCGATCATTTCTTTCTTGTGCCAGCCACATTAGACCGGATGCTCTTATGTATGTCGCATACTGTTATGCTTGCATATGGTGGGGCTGAGTAATATGCTGATCCATTCGCTGCTGGAATGTTGCCTAAAATTACATATTCAGTGAGAGACAGTGATTTTCACAGATATGCAAACAGAGGCAGATTTAAGTAGCACAAAATCGAAGATACGTGTTGCGTGTGGCATTACTGTCACCTAGCATGTACTGTATTTAGGGAAATATTAGTAAACCACTCTCACCCATGGATGTTGATGGCAGGTTCACTTCCACAGCTATGAGCGATTGACAATGTGGGCGTCCAAGTAGGGAGGGTCAGACTCAGTCGCCGGTCTGACTGACTCCGTCTAATGACAGACCGGGGGCCCCGCACTAAAACCGGTAGCATAGCACGGCTCGGCTCCACCGAGGACTTTTTGAGCATGGAACCTCCAGCTGGAGTCCATGCCTGGGGGGTGCAAGATGTAGACCAAGGCTGAGCCTGAAACAGCGAAGATGACGCAGGGCAGAAGACTGAGTGAGCATTGCCAGAAAGCTGTAGGATGGAGGCCGGCAGTGGGGAGGTTTCTCCACCACTGGTATCACGGCTGAATCTCTGAACTCTTGGGGAGACTGGTGGTGAAGGGGTCTTGAAAGCATTTGGGGTGTCGGAAGGATTTTGGGTTATTTCCCGTCTTGAGAGTAGAGGACTTGTTGTTCTCTGGAAAGTAGCAGCCTTATTAACTTGGGGGGTGCTTGGCACGCCCCTCGGTTTCAGTGGTGGGGTGGGTAGTTTGCGGCTGCTAGGGGGGCTGCATGAGTAAGGGGGAGCAGTTTGCCGTTTGAAGAGAGGTGGACTAGGAAGTCGGCGGTGCTGGGAATGCGGTTTAGGAGGTGGCGAGGGCAAAATACGAGCCCTTGAGATAGGAACAGTGGCTGGCTGTTGACTGTTAGCAGCTGGAGTAGAAGGCACTGTGTCAACGGGGTTACCCCTTCCCCGCTTCCCCTCAATGCCATCCGTAGTCAGCAAGGGTTTTCTGTGCCCAGTATCGGCCTGACAGTTTTCTGTGGATGATTCAGAGGAGTGCTGGATGTGTATGATCTTCTGGACTTGCTCATATACAGAGGTGACCTTGTCACTCTTGAGGTCTTGGCTGACGGTTCCTGACTTGCACGTTTGAGGACCCGCTGTTGTGTTCTGACTGACCTGTTGCACTGGAGAAACTTTGGGAATAATCCGCCTCCGACTTGGCAAGACCGTTACTGACTGCGTGAAGGCACGCAGCCGCTGGGACACTGTGGTCCTCTGAAGTGCAGGTGAGCAGCCCATACTCCCACTGCCATCCTTGCCATCATTTGACTGGGATTCCTGAGCCACCTCAAACGAGTTGTCCATTAGAACTTCAGGAGGGGGTGGTGGCAAGTTGTCTATGTCTACGTCCTCGAGTCTATTGGAATTATTGGAGTCTACTTGACGACTGTTGATGCTATCGTCCAGGATAACCTCTCTATTTCCTAAGCCAGGAATAATGGGAATGCCACATTTCCGGACCGCTCTGAGAGGTCCGAGCAAAGTTGACCCTATGAGGTGCTTTTCTTCTAACCCCTGGCTGAAGGCGTCAATCAGCCTTTTGACAGAACTCGTGCCTGTGTTCAAAGATGGAGACGGCTCTGCCATTGATGGAGGAGTGCTGGGAGGTGGAGCAGCCCTTAAGGGGCCTTTCCCTGATTTTTCCTCTTTCTCCTTGTCATCCTCATGAGTGCCCACCTCCTTTTCCCCCAACGAGTTTTGCCTTGGTCTAAGCTTTTCTTGGCTGGTACAGGCACTAAGGTTTCGGGGCAAAGAAGAACACTGACGACTAGAAACTGTAGAATGAGTGCCAGGAAGCTTCCCTGCACCTCTCCGTTTGATAGATCTCCCTCTGTCGTCTTCCCTTGAGCCGGCCATATTCATCCTCCCGAGGCACTGACTCGGGGTAGGATCCTCTGCTTTGCTGCGCGGGGATTCTGATGAGCGGGAGCGGCGCTGCGTTGTCACCGAGTCCTTCTTCTTCATTTCCATGGAGGTCGCACCATGGGCAGCTGACCGTGACCGCTTTAACTTCTGCTTCTCTTCCATCCAGTGTGATCTCTCATTCCCAGAGCTGCTTGCCTGCTTCACCTTTGAAGTGGGACCTTGTTTGGGGACAAGGTGTATACGTCCACTGATGGCGTCTTTCATCTTGAGTGTCATCTCCACATTTTGGGGGTTTTCAATGCGTTTAGTTGGTAGGCGGCGTGGTAGGTGACATTGATCAGATGTGGAACGGTTTGCATAACCCTTCTTTTCTTCCTCATTGTCATCCTCATCCTCTTCCCCATCAGCATCATCCATAGAGGCTAAACCCAACAGGGATTTGTTGTCTCTCTGCTCTTTTGCTGTAATGGTGCAGGAAGAGTCAGTTGAATTTAGGGACATGCTTGTGCTCATTCTCCTCATCTGTCTGCAGCTGGAGCCCCAACGCTTCAGTGGAGTATCGGATATATTACTGCCAACTCCAGCTGACTCCAGACTCTCTCTTCGGCGCTCTGAGCCCATGAGCGACCAGCTCTCTGGCCCAATTCCGCTGTCCTCACTATATAATGTAGAGTCATCCGGACTGGGCTTGTGGAGTGCAGCTAATTCGATGCGAGTCAGGACCTGAGCCAGCCGGGCTTCTACAGCACGCCTCACTTTAAGCTTCTCATCCAGGAGCTCAGAGACAGATGCAAAATATTCAACTGCATCTTCCAGGGCAGAGTCTGCAATCCTTCCTAGTGAGTGACTCACCAAGCGCATTCTCTGCGTGGTGTACTGGAGCAGTTGCTGTAGTAGGTCGGGCGGTTGCTCTGTGGTGAGGTCCTTTGTCTTATCTGTATGGTTCTTCAGTGGGCACGGCCAAGACAGATACTCTCCATTCTCCATCAGGATGCTCTCCCCCTCGTCGGCTATTTGCGCCAGCGTACTGTTCACTTCTTCGTAACGTAAGGCCATGAAGGACACCATGGGCTGCAGGGAAAGCCGAGTCTGTAGTGCCTGGTCCAGCAGGCCCAGCAGGACCTCGTATTTGGCAATGCTGGGATTTAGGTAGGCGTAGGCGGCGTGGTGTGCATTCACTAGAGGCTCAGGAAAGTCAACTTTTTCCTTAATAGCTTTTTTCTCCTTTGCTTTCTTGCTGACTTGTTTGTTTACTTTCCGAGCTTTCTGTCTGGCCTTTTTTCCTATCCTTTCCTCCATGCCATCGCCCTGTGTTTCTTTTACCTCCGTTTTGATTTCTTGAGTGTATAACTTGCCTGATACAGAGCCCGTCTCTGTGTACGATGATGGTCTCTGGGAGGTGGATTTCAGAGGGAGCTGGGCAGCTCGATTTGTCTTTCCTACTTCTTCTTTAACCCCTCCCTTTCCTGCTGCTCTCTCCAGTATTTTATCATCTGCGGCTCCTGGATTTAAAGCGCTTTCCCCATCGTCCAACCGTGAAGCTTCATTTTTCTCCTTGGATGCCGGTAGCAGAACTCCGCCTTTCTTCAGCGTATTCTGCACCCCAGTAAAACTGTGACCCTTCGATGGAGAGCAACCCATCTTGATGTGACCTCACTGCTTCCTTTATTGAAAAATCTGACCATAAAGAGAACATAAAACGCATACAGACCCTGTCAGCCGTCAACGGGTGTCAAAAACTACCAAACGGTAAGTAGACTGCGTAGCAGTATTTAACCACCTGCTGCCACCTTCATTTTCAGATGCATTTGACCGGAATAGTCCTTGAGATTGTGGAGGGGTGGGTTTACCCTAAAGCAAAGAAAAAAATAGTGCCAGGAAAGTTCCTTCTTCTAATCATCTTGCTTGTATATCAAGCTACTCATTTTCATGGTTTTTTTAAAGAAAAGGAAAACATCCATCTGTGTTGGGTTACGGTGCTGCTTCTAACCGGAGGGCTGTAGCTGGAGGGATTACAAGGGATTCGGAGCGCACAGATGTCACAGTAAGGCGAATAAGACTCGCACACACGCAAGAACTTAAGCTCATTAAGGTAAGTGGAACTGTTTCAGGCGCGTTTCACAACCCTTAGTGCAGTGGATCCTACTCAGAATTGTATTCCTTGGATGACCGGAATATTGTATTGTGAACGGTAGAAGAGACGGTATGAAGGATTCCTTCCTGCACCCCCACTCCAAGCTCCCTGACCTGGCTGTCCTGTGACAGTGACACAAACGCTGACTGCCAGACAGTCTCGTTCCTTCAGTGTGCTGACATGCAAGCTTCCAGAACATTCCCAGTTATATTTCCCACCCAAGGCCTCTGACAGCCGTCTAGCATTATTTACTCATATTTATGACTTTCTCTAATAAAAGCTTCACACCTCAGAAAGAACTACTTGCTTCCTGTTAACCTACATTATTCCTGCAAACCATCAAATTCTGCACTGGAACCTTTGGTCTCCTGTCCTGTCACACGTGCAGTAGCTTTAAAAGAGCCTTCATTCACAGTCTCTGTGGACTGCAGTGCTTAGTAACAAAATATAAGAAAGAAATTTTCCCATCCACCAATGCCGTGTTATCAATAATGTAAGTTAGCCCAAAACTCCAGAAGCAACCTTATAATTGGACGGTTATGCAGCTTGTCAGGGGGCTTGGATGCCAGCACAACAAATAGATTATAGTAAGGGATTAGTATAATCTTCAGTCTTGTCTCAGTGACCTTTAACTAGCATTGGCTACAAAGTGCAGTTTGCGAAATTGAAATGCACAGTAGGGTGTAATCATTGGTAACTGGTGACTTGGGGTCAGTTTTACCTTTGCACTTTAATAATAAGCATGTTTCTGGACACTGTAATAATGGCTATTACACACCAAGGTACAAGATCATTAACATCACTGTTCACATCGAAACACGCAGCCAGGTCACACAATAAGCCTAAATAGACAGAGTGCTCTTCTAGCACCTCGCATCAGCTACTCTCAGCTCAGTAACCTCTGGGGGCCTGATAACTGCAGCTCTCACACACACACACACACACACGCACGCGCAAGTTGGTGTACCTATCTAAATGGGGACCATCAATTCATTTCTATGGAAAAACCCTGATCCCAATCACGACACCCTTAACCTCTACCCATCCCTAACCTTAACCACAAGCAACCAACCCAAATACATTTTTACTTTTTTGGTTGCACGCACAGAGTTTATCCAAATGGGGACCTCAAAAGATGCCTCCAAAAGCAGGGAAAATTCAGGTTTTACCTGCACTTTGGGGACAATTTGGTCCTCAAATGTGATCTATGCAAACCCCCACACACACAAGGTTTGAAAAAGGTAGACATGAAGACGGCAGTGAGTTAAGTTGTAAATTTCCTTTCCATGATCATCGTAGGAGCCTGTACTGTCCGATTCAGCGTGAGAATGCCCTTCCATCCGTTACAGAGCTGCCAGAACCACTTCTGCACATAAATGTTAGCTGCGGACTAACCCTGACAGTCTACTTTTCTAATGGGTTTGTTTATGTAATATTCTGTCATTCTAAAAGGCTCTCTCTGCATATACTTAACTTCATTGTTAGCAGCCTTACAAATAGTTAAAAAGCTATCAGACAGATCTCCCTTGTCCCTGCATAGCTGGCATGCTGATGTCACACCTGATACCACGAGGAGGCTGGAATCTGATTTCTCGCTTAAACGAACTCGTCTGGCCACATTCTAGTGTAAACAGCAGCTCTTGGCTGCCATTCAAAGAATTACAGTTTGAAGATGGAATGAAAGATTAAGTGTTTGTCTTGTTTTTTTGCTTTGAAAGGAATCGTTTTCGATGCCAAGAAATAAAGACACACAGATACCTGGCACCTGCTTCCACCACATGCAAACATAGACTGGCAGATAAATTTCGGATATGACTCTGTAGTATTCTGTCTTTCTGTCTTTAGCCATGAGTTCTCTGCCTTTCCCGGGTCTGCTGGTTTATAGTATGTGCTGTTTGATCGAAGCATGTTGTGTCCATGTCAGACGTGCAAAATAATTCATTTAAAGATGATTCTAATTCTGACAGTAGGATGACACACTAATCTACTAATTATTAAAATCCTTGTGCATGCTCACATGACTTCTGTGTTAACTACAAAAAAGTTACGTGCACAGATCTATTAATTTTATTTGAACAAAGTGATTGCAAAATATGTACTTCAGTATACATTTAGTGGATTGTTGTTTCACATTTGCACTGACAGAATATAAATATCAATTAATAAACCATAAATATTTGCATTAAAAAGTGTTACCAGTATGTGCCATACATATTACCAGCATGTACCATACATATTACCAGCATGTACTATATGTATTACCAGCATTTACTGTACATATTACCAGCATGTCCCGTACATATTAACAGCATGTGCCGTACATATTACCGACAATTACTGTACATATTCCCAGCATGTACTGAATGTATTACCGGCATGTACCGTACATATTACCAGCATGTACCGTATGTATTACTGGAATTTACTGTACATATTACCAGCATGTACCGTATGTATTACCGGCGTTTACTGTACATATTACCAGCATGTACCGAATGTATTACCGGCGTTTACTGTACATATTACCAGCCTGTACCGAATGTATTGCACACACCCATTTATTGTTTTTCCAAACCCACCCTGGACAGCGTTACAGGCCATTACCTATACATGTGTATATCCAGAAATACATATATTTTACTATATTCAATGAAAGTTTGATTTCCTTCATTTAATTCTAACCTCGTTAAATATTACGAGACATTTGGAGAGGAATGCCTTCGGTGAGCCTCTTCCTCAGATGGCAAAAATGGGGGTTGATCAGTAAGCTGTAAGCCACAGATCACATACATTTCTCAGATATCGTTGAATCCATGGATTTTGCTATAGTGTCTGGATACAATTCGATGGCCCCAGAGTCTATGGATACACAGGAGGTTATTCTCATGCTTCTTCTTACTGTTCAGTTCAAAATAAATGTGTTCATAATTTTGTTTGTTTGCATAGACCTTACAAAGGCACAATGTTGCTTTTAAATAGAGGAACTCCTGAGCCTTCTCCTCAGACAGGTCAAGGATTCTGTAATAAGAAGGTCTTTACTGTGGCATGTGGCCATTGTGGATACAGATGCTGTAATCACTTCGGAGCTCATGGAATTTGGTGTAGACACTGACTCCATGTCACCATTCCCAGAGTCTACAGATGCACGAGCAACTGCCAGGTTACTGCTCGTGATGGAGAAGATACTTACTTTGTCCAGGTATGCCTGGAGGCTGAGGTCTTGCTTCTTCTTGCAAAGGATCATGTAGCACTTTGGGAAAAAGTGGCAGAAAATGATCCCGTAGTTGGAGACCACGATGGCTGAGGCCTGGACGGCTGAACGCTGTTGATTCTTAGTGATATAGATGGGGATGAAACAGACCCAGACAAACAGGTATATCAGCATGCTGAAGATGATGTAGCCAGTCTCGTTGAACCGATGAGGGACCTTCCTGCCCTTGAAGGCCAGGAGGAAGCAGATGAAGGCCAGGAGGCCGATGTAGCTGAGCATGACACTGAAGCCCACGCCAGAGCCCTCGATACACTGCAGCTGGATCTCCATGCTTTGGTTGGAAGTGATGGAGTCCAACCTGGGTGAGTCAAACACCAGCCAGAACATGCAGATGAAGCCTTGGATTATGGTAAACAGGACGATGATTATGATGGGCTTGTAGAGCTTTTTCAGATTATGCTGCTGGTGCAGGTCAAAGAGGAAGGCGAGGAAGGTACGAAACGCCTTGATCAGGATGCAGGACACGCAGAGCGTGAAGCCCATACCATACATGGTCTGACGAATCTGGCAGATGGCATCGGTGGGCTTCAGCATGAAGAAGATCACCCCTACAAAGCTGACGAGCAAGCCCGCCATCATGACGTAGCAGAGATTCCCTCCAGCCACCTTCACGGGAGGGCTGTCTCGGGCCACTAGAAAAATAACGAGGACCACCAGCAGCAACAAGACCCCCAAGCACTCAAACGTCAACAGCACAATGCCGTATGGGTCATCCAAGCTAAAGAAAGTCTCATTCCTGGGCTGACATTGCTCTGAACCTGTCATAGACCATGTGCCATTGGGACATGCCTCACATTCAGCCTGACCTACAAAACAGTGACGGAAAGGTTAAAGGTTAATTTGCAGGCTGCACTTGAACTTGATGGAGTCAGAAAGAAATGTGGCATGTGACACTTACCCTCCAGGTCAGAGAAAGTCCCTTCCTGACAATCAGCACATTCGGAGCAGCAGGATAGATTGGACACTGCCTGAACTTTTCCACGCGGGCAGATAGGTAAACATTTGAAACTCAAAACCTATAGATTTGAACAACAATGATTATTTGAAATATAAATTTTCTGCACGCTTTTTTAAATGCGTTATAAATATAGTAATTTGCTGTCATGCTCAAATGATACTGACTGTGTTGTTTCTGGTTTCCTGGTCGATCTCGTCCAGCTTGATCTCCAAATCATCTTCACTTATGTTGTATATTCCAATCGTCCTGAAAGTTCGATAACTTCCATCTCTGACCCAGTTTATCAAATCGTAACCGGACGAAAAACTTCCATTTTCATTAAAGGAAAATTGAGCGTTGTCTAAAGTGAAACTGATGTTTTTCAGCTCTGCTAGAAGCTGAAAAGTGACCAAGAGATACATAAATATTATTCTTGCATGAATTATGAAAAATATTATTAAGAAATGTATTATTAAAGCAATAACAGTTTGGGACAATAAGACCTCCATAGCCTTCACTTAGCCGTGTTTAGCAGCTAAACACTTAATTTGTAGTTGTGTTTTTGTGATATTGTTGTTTAATGGAATATATTCTTACCTTCCAAGGAGGAAAATCTTCATCTCCTTGACAAACAGTCTCATTACAGTTTAGGAGTTTTTTCAAGGCATGGGCTAGAGACCACACAGCCAATCTCTGACTATAGGTCACATTTATATTCACTGCTTGAAGAAGAAAGTCATCATTAGCTTCCTGAGGGTCAGTAATGTTGCAGGCACTGGGGGATGTAAAACTGAGGGAAGCAGGTGCAGGGCATGAATCTGAGGCGTTGTTTGCGAGACATTTTCTATACTCGAGTATCTCAGGGGTACAGCCGAACCTCAGGTTCTTGTACTCCTCGATAAAATGGTTTACTGATCCTGGCTCTGGCTGTAGGTTCTGAAGGAAGTCACTGAATCCTGGGTTTGGTCCTGTCATGAAGCTAAATCCAAAGATATCTCCCACGTTGTTGATTCCTGGCATGCTGGCTAAGAGCCCAGACAGGGACCAGGCATCACTGGCAATCCAGATTCTGGTAGTGTTAGTACGGATCATCTCAGCAAAGAGCTTCATGACCAGCTCCTCCTTCAGGATGATGAGCACCACTTGGGCTCCAGAGGACCTGATCTTCTGCGCCACCTGACTGATTATAGTTCCACTGTTGTCGTTGTTCAAATACTGTGGGATCACCTCCTGGTAGTCCACACAAATTCTCTCACCTGCAGCATCCAGCAGGAAGTTTCTTAGAGCTTCCATGCCGTAATCGTCGTCCCCCGACACTGTGCCAATCCAGTCCCAATGGAAGTACGTCATGAGTCTCACGATTGCTTTGGTCTGGTGCACATCACTAGGAACTGTGCGCAGGAAGGATGGGAAGCGAAGCTTGTCATCCAAGATGTCCGCAGACGACGACATGCTAATCTGTTTGCCAACAAAGGAATAAATGCTGCTGTTATACTGCAAAGGTACTGAATGAATGTATAATGAAAGTTATAGTGTAAATAACGAGCGACGACCCATCGACTGAGTCTTTTCCGTGACCCACCTGGGGGACCATGTAGAGAGCCAGAAGTCTGGCCATGGTGATAGACACCTCCGAGAAACGAGCCCCGAGCACAGCCTTGACTACAGGGTGGCCCAAGGAGTCACACTGGGTGTATGAGGTTTGGTTGGTAGACATCATGTGGTCTATGATATGTAGGGCTTCCGTGGGGTAAGAGCAGTCATCACAGATTAGGTACCCAATGTGAATTCCTGGGAGGAAGCCTTGCTTATTTATCACGTCAATGGTGTGGACGACAGCCAGGGTTTCGACGAAGGACTGGGCAATAAAACTAAAAACAAGAAAAGAAAAGAACCCCCCAGGTGGTCTTTACTACAGTAATGTAAGCACCCTGACATAATAAAAATTGCTCGGTTTTACGTTATAACAAGGTATGTTTCTCGTTATAATGGAAAAGTACAATGTTAATTGAAAGGTGAAAAGTATCTGATTATAACGAGATACGTTTCAGTACATGAAATTATCGCTCCACAATGAGATGCGAAATTATTTTGTTACAACGAGAAAGATTTTGCGTTATAATTAATGTTTTCATTAAAATGACAAACGTTTCTCTTTATAACGTAATGGTTTTGTTACGTTGTTGTCAAAGATTTGATCAAGTACGTTTTACCTCATGCTGGAGATGAGACAAACTTTCCGGACATAGTTTGCCTGTACAGGACCGGTAAATCTTATAGGCAACAGAGGCAGCTGCCTAGGGCGCCAACTTCGGAGAAGATGCTGACTTGGAAGTCACTTTCACTTTGCTTCAGATCAGGGGCACCACAATAGCTAGGATTAGTAGGCTATTGCAAGGCACAGAGCCCTGCACAGTATCGGCACACACTGGTACCCTCAAAGGGTAGCCCACAAATTTAGGATGTAAAAAACATACTGAAATGTAATTTACAGGTACGGGTGCTGGCGTAAATTAATGTGGCACGGGTGGTGCACGGTTCTAAATGGCAAAGACGTATTTTAAAAATAAGTAGGCTACAATTTTATATATATTTTTGAAAACGTAAAACACGCGTCCAGAAGTGTGTTTTACGTTTACAAAAGATACACAAAAGTAATAATAATGGAGACATGGAGAAATGAAAGACCTAATTGCGACGTATTCAAATGAACAGATACAAGATCAGGATGACGTGACAAGAAATGGGATGAAATACTGATTTTTTTGTAAAATAAAGTTGGACAGCGCAGCATTATTATGCTTTAATAAATATTGAGGTTTTCATAAACCAAAAAAAGGAATTCAACACAACTTTCTCACAAACCCATGTAGGGGAGATTTAAACAGCGAGGATGAAAATGATTATGATTGTCTCGTAGAACAGCGATTCTCAATCCGAAGGTCTCGACTCAAACGTGGGTCGCGGCAGAGTTGGAAATGTAAGGATATTAAAACCAGTAAGCTCCTGTGCTGATCCACGATCAGAATTACCAGTCAGTCGTAGAAGTAACCTATATATAGGGATCTTGGGTCTGCAAATATGCTTGCAAACTAGTGAACACTCAACCATTCCATGAAGCCAAACCACAGATGCTTAATTTAAAATTTACTGGCACATCCAAAAAGATTTCTGGGATAGGTATTGATTGCCGTAAATCGCAGATTTCATGTTTATTTATTTTTTTGTTTGTTTTATCGTAGTGTTGTTTTTTTTTGCCACGGTAAAAACTGGGTCGCGATGCGAAAATGATGAGAACCTAGAACGCATGCGGTGCTCATGCAAATACAGCGCGGGTAAAGATACTGATTTTAAAATATATACTACGTAACCCTGAAAAGAAATAATCATTAACATTGCAGAGCTAATTAAGTTTTTTTTCTTCCAATGACCGAGTAAATAGCCTATGGTTTAGCGAAACGTTTACCCCCTTCACTGTAACACCTTGAAATACCATACTTTTGGAACTTGTTTTTGAAGTAGCGTACCAAAAGTACGGTACCTGGTGCGATAGAAACGCACTCTTTGTTTGCACTGCCCACTCATTTGTGTGTATAAAGTGCTCATTTTGCATATCTCCAGTTTGCCCTTGTATCACTGTGTCTTATGTTTCCTTTCACAATCATTCTCACTGTACTTGCCGTCTTCCTTACGGACTACCCACGGATATTTCTCACAAAACCACAAGGATTACTCAGAAATATTAAACATTTTGGGGAGTTTTCCCAAGCAGATTTGGAGATAACATATAACAGTCTATCATACTTTACATTTCCTTTTAATAGACAGTCATGACTATTGATGTACAGCTGTAGATGTACAGCTGTAGCCTATGTAATATCCCCAGTGTCTCCTCTACTCACTCTCTGCAGGTATAAGGCTCTGGTTGTTCTCTTTCATTCAGATCTTCCACCTGGGCATTGATGGAGCTGATCACCCCTATCAGGATGTCCCCGGGCGCCTGGGCTCCACACACAGGGTTACAGATGTCACAGCCTCCTAATCTCAGTAGTGAGAACGTGCCGAGGGCAAAATGCCACAAGGGAAATGGCATGGTACCCATTGCCAAGATTCACGCAAGCGGCTGCATGCGTAGGGAAGTGCAGCGCACATTGCAAGGTGCCTCTTTTGTAGCATAATATGGAGGTTCTGGGCGGGTGCTCAGAGTGTGAAAGCAGAACTCCCCTTATCATTGGATGATTTTCATGGACACATGAAGACAGTCATTCCTCTTTCTTCTGAGGAGAACTTGCAGAAATGTTGGAAATTACCAATTGATAGCAATCGGCATGCAAGTGGTAGCAAAACTGGTTTCCTATAGAAATTTAGCCTCACTTATCCTATGTGAATCAAAGAAGCTCAGAGTGAGGTATAAGCATGTACATTGACCTACAACCCTATACAGGGCATGTTTTTGCATCTACATCTCAACAGAAATCAATTTTTATCAGCCATTTGTGATCTTTCACACACACCCATGCAAACAGAACCAGTATGTAAAGTAATCAAGGGCTGTTTAGATATTACAGCAAAACCTCAGAATGAAGTCTGAAGTATTTCCACTCAAGCAGCCACTTTGTTTCCTGTTATCAAAAAGCTGGTCGTTCTGTTTCCATCTAAACTGTCACTGTTTAAAAATAAGGGGAAAGGTTAGAGTTTGGCATAGATGAGATTTTATGGTTACTTATGTGCAATATTTTATAAATTATTTTTAAAAATCACACTCTTGTAAATGTGGTGCCGTGGTGGTACATTGGTTGGCGCCTCTGGGTTTGGTCTTGGTTCTGGGTTCGGTCCCGGGTCCTTTCTCTGTGGAGTTTGCACACTGTCCCTGTGTTCCCGTGGGTTAGGGTTTCCTCCCCCGGTAAAGGAGCGATAGCAGGTTAGGCTGATTGGTGAGATTAAATCGGCCCTGTGTGAGTGCGTGTGCACTGCGGTGTGTTGGTACCTGCCCAAGGTTGGTTCCTGCCTGCACCCATTGTTCCCAGGATAGGCGCCAGTGACCCCAGTTGGGATAAAGCAGCTTCTCTGTTAGTGGGCCATGTCTTAAAGCTGATCTATGGTGTTATTATAACAGTATCAGTGGTTATGCTAGTGGGTGCAGTATTACTGTCATTATTGGTTGTTGTGACAGCAGCTGAATGCTGGACAGAATGTTTCAGCCAATAAAAAGGATGCCTCTCCTGCTGGTTCCCCCAATGGACACTCTGGACAGAAGCTGGGGGTGAAATGCCACATGTCCCGTCTCTTCACATATTACTGCTCTGGCACTTGTGCCCCTTCTACTGCTTTGCAGCAGGTCCTAACCTGCACTGGGGTTTGTATTTGCCATTGTCTGGGTCTGAATTAGTAGCCCTTATTTAAAGCATGCGGAGGCCAAGAGGTCATTTTCAGTTCCGGAAGGCAGGCAGTGAAAGATGAATCGCAAATCCGTGACGTTTTCACGGCTGTCGAGTCAAAGAAAGCAGGTATATACTATTATAAAAACTGAAAACTGAGGGGACACGCTGAGCAGGCTAAGTGGCTAGAAAATGGACGGATGAATGGATAGAAAACTGATATAATAATGATAATGATAATAATGATAATGGTAATAATGATAATAAAAATAATTATAATGAGACAAAGATGAAGAGAATCGAAAGCCAATAGTAACAACACCAAGTAAAACAGTTACAATGAATTGCCTCTAAACTGTAAATTCGAAAAATTCCAGTGAAATAAGAGTATCCAGTGATGAGGGCCTCTGAGGGTTATTCCAGCAGTATAGAGCACTGCATCTGAATGCAGGCTTTACACTATGTACAGTATTACACTGCGTGCCCAGGAGATGGTCTCTCGGTGCCAGGCAGTCACACAGACACCCAGCAGCTCCTGCAGCCATCATACCTCATACCATGTCAGTGAAATAGTTTGGAGGAATATTAGGCGATTGAGCTGTTGTGGTGATTCAGAAGATCATTGGTGGTTTGAAAGCAATGGTTTTTTAATTGTCTGACATCAAAACCTTGTTTCTTATCAGGTGGCCCCTCAAACATTTCATTCTCAAATCTTTTCTAAATGGTTCCCAGCGACTCTTGGCTCCTAGGTAGTCCTTCCTACTTTGTTTTCCACCAATAATTATGTCTAAAAGCATCAGCAAGCTGTTCCCTATTTATTGTTGAAAACAGACCGGGATGTTTCATGCTAACCATGGGCTGAAGTGACTGCGTGAAGTGACTGCATGACTAGGTGGTACCAAACCCCTTTTCCACGAAGGATGTGATTTTCACTATAAGGAAACTGTCACGTGTGAATGATAAGGCAGAATCTCAGAGCCTAAGAAACACACAGACTGCTAGTTTATGACATAGAAGGTTGTGAATGCCACAAAGTTTTTGCTTCGTATGTAATTGTTCACTTAGGAACATAAAGAAAACAACTGAAAACTAGAAAGTAAGAACAACATTCAATTTTAATACAGAACTATATTTTACCATGCAGTTGCAGGCAGGTAAGAGAGTCCATTTTCTTTAAAATTCCCACCACAAGGTGGAACCATTTTCATAAGGCTGAATAGGTTGGCAACTTGACGGTGCCTTTACCTGACTTGTTGTTGGCAATTTTAAGTGGAACAGGGCTGTTAAACTACTGGGAAGTGGGGGTGTTATAACGAGGCCAGTCACCAGCATACGCTTAGATAAAACGCTGCTAATTGCTAACTCCCTTTGGTTACCTTATTGGTTAACAGAAAGTTAAACCAGGGGCGATATTAACAACAGATACTTGAAGATTTGTTTTTTTTATTATTTATTTACTTAAAATTGTTCCAAGTTCAAAGCAAAGTAATAAAATGCAGAGGCTGGTGGATTGTGATATATGTATGTTCCTTTGGGTGAATTTCCCCCCGCATTGAGGTTCACCGGAGCTGAAACGTAATCTCGGCTGCTTAACCGGTTTTAGTTCCTCTGCACCAACTCGCCACACCCCAACCTGCCGTGGTTGACAAGCATTGTTATCAGCTACAAAATCCCCCACATTCGAAATTCCTAAGACAATGGATTGTGGAATTGCCCTTATTTAATATCTGCTTTTAGTCATACATCCAAAATGTTCTTATACGTTTAATTGTATCATAGTATCAAAACTAGGGCATTTTCTTGAGATTAAAGATACAGGAAAATGAATACTGGTGTCTCTGTGTGGCGTGCAGGCTGCCACAACATGGTGTAAATCACAGAGAGCTGCTTCTCCACGCAGAATTTGATCTTCAGCATGGAGCATCAGTTATTTCAGCTAGGCTACAAGTGCAGCAACGGCTTCATAATTCAGGGAAGCGAAAAGATTGGCCCACTAAACGAAGCGACTCGTGTCAAAACGGAAACAAGACGCAACGGAATAAAGATTTCTTTGTTCCAGGCATAAAAATACCAACCATGTGCATCCGTAGAGCCCTTAACAAGTGCAACGGTCTACCAGCCAATGTGAGTGATGTTCCCCGGGTTCTACCTGCACATGTAATTATAGCCTTATGCTCCCATTCCGTGAAGAACCACAGTATCTTGTGTGAAAGTTGTCTTGCATGAGCCCACATTTTGTGAAAGTCTGTGAAAACAAACTTTGTTCACCACACAGATGTGACAGACCCTATTGAGTGTCCTGACATGCATCACAAACAACCCCAACAGAGAATCTGCGCACCAATCCAAAGTTTGGTTCATACAAAACTTATTTCCATTTTTTGACATGCCTAATGGGGTTTGCAAGCAAGTTGGACTTGGATGCCACATTTTCTCTTATAATTATACAGAATTTGTATTTTTGCAATATAAAATTCATTGGTCCCAAATGTCCCCCACAATGTAATATAAACCGAATCCACACACACACACACACACACACACACACTCATGACGGGTAAACATATCTTTTTGGGAAAAATGGGAAAAATGCTACCGCTAACTATGACAACCTTAATTTGCATTTTCAGTTTTTTCATTGCAGTCACAGATTTTTATTAAATTGAGTTTTCCCTCAAAAACGGGTATTCATCATGTTGTGGGGAGATGTCCCCATAAGGTAAGGTATACCCGCTCTCTCTCTCTGACACACACACACACAGACCCTGGGTGGGAATCAAATCAACACCCTGCAGATATCAAACCACAGCGGTATCCACTGCATTTAATACTGAATACTTCAGATGTAGATATATATATATTTGTTAACCTGCTAATTATGCTCATGTAGCCATTGGCATTGGAAACATGCAGTCTTACTACATTCAGAAAGATCGAGACAGATGAGTAGAACCTCAATGTGGCAACTGCTGCTTGAAGAATATCTGCGATGGCAAGAAAGTATGTGAACCCTTGGGAATTTCCTGGTTTTCTGCATGAATTGATAATAAAATATTATCTAACCCTCATCCCAGTCACAATGATGAACAAACACAATCTGTTTTAACTGATAATACACAAATTATTGTGCATATTGTTCTTGTATGTATTGAAGATATCATACAATTATGACCGATTAATGCAGAAAAGCAGGTAATTCAAAGGACTGACATACCTTGTCTTGTCACTGTAAGTACAGTTAGCTATAGTTTTATTGCATTTTCAGGTTTCAGGTGTTGGCATGAATATGTTAATTCAGCGTCTTGGCTTTGCAGGACCCAGTTAGACAATAGAGCAAGAACACATACATACTGTACAGCGAATTCTTCTGAGTTTCTGCTCATGCCTCTGGGGAATTACACTTAGGGTTCTGGGAATTTCTCAAGTCATTCAGTGACGTCCGTCACTGTGTGATAATTATTCAAGATCATGTTTCACACTTTCAAAAACCTCAACTTTTCCTTCCTCTTTATTTGACTAACAAATATTTAAGGCATGTACTGTAAATGTAATCCCCACATAATTGGACCTTTCATCGCCTACATTTGAGTATACAGTAAAATACTTTATACACATAAAATTCTTTATTTGACATGGAAATTTTTTTACATAAAACAAAAATGTACCTAGAACAACATGTAAAAATTATATCATAATTTACTTCCGCAAATATTATACTTCAAAGCAAAAAAAAAAGACTGACTATAGCGACTTTATTGTTTTGTGTATAATTCTGTTTAATAATGTTTTTGACAGGACCATTCAGTTTTAACTGATGATGGCCTAAATTCAGATTCATTTAGTTTTTAGTACTGATCACATTCCACAGACTTGTAAGTTAAGTGTTTTTTTTTGTAGGAAGCCAATTTAATAATAATAATAATTGACACTTTTATTGATCCCCGTAGGGAAATTGTCTTTACGCCTCCCACAACTTGCTCTTTTTTCATAGAGGAAGTTGTCTGCGAAGGGCTGCCACCTGTAGCAGCGCCCAGAGAGCTGGGGGTTAAGGGCCTTGCTCAAGGACCCACAGGCTGAGGCTGGGTTTGAACCTGCGACCTTCTGATTACAGGTACACATGCTGCCCCAATTTCACTAGTATTTGACTAATGCTAATTTGGCTTTTACTACTGAAATTAGTTTATTTGTGTAAAATGAATGATCATTTGATCTTCACTAATGAAGATCAGAAAAAGTACAAGTTTGTCACCAGAAACATTTGTTTCGCAGGTGGGACATTTATTTTGGGGGGGGGGGGGGGGGGGGGGGGGGGGGGGGGGGGGCACTGGTGCAGTGGTTACCTCTGGGACCTGGGTTACCAAATTGTCCATAGGTATGCATGCATTTCTGTGTGAATGATGTGTGAGTGTGCCCTGCAATGAACTTTAGCCATTTTACACCTTGACATATACTGTTATTATAACATCTGTACCAATAGCAAATTAGCATTAAAATTAATTAGCACGATGAGTTGTTTGGTTTTTATTAAAAAAAACTAAAATGTAATTAAGTAGAATTTCTTTGTATCGTAGCACAGCACCATCATACTCTTCTTGGTTGATCCCATCGACTTTTAACATGTAAATAAGTGATTATCTGTAATTAAAGATGAATGAGTCAATTAATGAGTCAAAGTTCTCGGTTACTGTTGAGTAACACATGGACTATGTATGTAGAGAAGCACCGCACTGCTGGTCGAAACGGGTGAACCGCTGTCGCTTTTCATGTTTCACTGCCCAGACGAGTTTTGGGGGATTAAAATACACGAAATGCTGGTGACTGGATTGCGATCCTAACAAATTAAGGCACTAGTAACATCTCAGCAACCTGTGTTTATTTATTAAAACTGAGCAAGTGCTCATGTTTGTAATAAATTCTGTAAGAACGACTGCAGTCGAGTCCAGCTTAAAAAAAATAATAAAATCCGTGACAATTTTACGTGTAGTGGATCAAAAATAATTAAGTAAAGGATGACCGAGAATTTAATAATACTACCCACAATATGACATTTATAACCAAGCGCAAGTGTGAGATCGCCAATCGTACAGCAAGTGTAAGTCGAGGATTTCTGGATAACCGCACGCCTCCAATAAACTAGCCACGGTTAACTTTTCAGAAGAAAATCATTTCAATTAGAATTTAAAGTTTCAATGTGCTCTTAAATATAGTCCCTATAAGAATAGAACGACTGGTCAAGCCTCACGGGAAAAGGCAAGTCCGTTTAGTTACCATAGAAACCGTCAACAGACAGGCGCGTGCGTTTTGAAAACCAAGGAAAATTATGCTGATGAGAATGTTAGGTGGTGTTAGGAGAACAAATGGGTGGGGGGTTATTGGGGTCAAAGGGGACGTCTTATATTGGGAAGGGTATAGGCAACGTAAGGACTAACTTCAACGACCGCATTGAACACAGGACTGGGAAGCACTTACATACAGGACTGGCGCAGGTGAGGATGGTTAGCGCAAGAGAGTTGGGGATAACGAGAGAGAGACAGACCTGGGGGAAATCAGAAGTGGTGCAGAGGACCAGCAGCGCCCCCTGTCGGTCATATGGGGGGATGGACAGGCCATGAAACTGCTTATTCACGAGTAAAAACTCACACAGGTTTTTGTATTGACATGTTTAATAAAACATTATAATGCAGTAATACAGAAGTGTTACTAGGTTGGTGGAACTACCCGTTGCACGAAAGGAATCAAAACCTACGTGACATCTCTGGACCCATAGAAAATAGTCCTAGTATAAACATTATATAAGACATTTGACACGAAATATATATAGATACAATTTACATGCACAGATATAAACACATATATCTTCTGAAATGGCACAAAGCATTTTACGCCAAAAAACAGATTCATAGATGATTTTCACAGGCACACTGCATACTCATGGAAATATATTTATATTTACATAAAAATCTTTAATGACAGGTATTTACAGATGTTTCATTATCAACTCAGACTCAAGTCACAAATATGATGACAAGTGACTCGACTCGATATAACTGATGGAAAGACTTGTAAAAAAAAAAAAGAAGAAAGTTTTAATCACTGAAGTTAAACTTATATAGGTAGGGACTCAAGTTAGGTGACTCCCAGCTCGAGTCACAAATATGATGACCTGTGGCTCAACAGCAAAAATGATGGAAAGACTTGGACATGAGGGCAGATGGCTTGAGAATTGACTTTGGCTTGTAATGTTTTGACTCAAGACTTGACTCGCCAAGGAGTGACTTGTTCCTTTTCATGGAGGATCACTGCTCTGGTTCTCAAACCTCTCCTTAGGGTCATCCCAGCAATTCCACATTGTTAAAATTTCACAAGCAGCTCACTAAATTAATAAACATAATTGGTTAAATAACTTGATGGGGTACTGATTAGCCAAAAATGGTAGGTTAGTGCGTGATTTAACAAACACATGGGTATATCTGATGGGCATTGCTAACACTGGGGTGATATTAGGAGATGTTTTGAAAATTCCAAGCTGTCACATGTTGACACACATCATATCACAGTTTTACACAAACATTAAGATCATTCAAACTCTGTTTTCCTTGACTGTCTAACAAAAATACATAAACTATGCACTGTTCAGTTCAGCAGAAATGTGTTCATAATTTTGTTTGTTTGCATAGGCATACCTTGTCTGTTTGCATAACTTACAAAGGCACAATGTTGCTTTTAAATAGAGGAACTCCTGAGCCTTCTCCTCAGATAGGTCAAGGATTCTGTAATAAGAAGGTCTTTACTGTGGCATGTGGCCATTGTGGATACAGATGCTGTAATCACTTCGGAGCTCATGGAATTTGGTGTAGATACTGACTCCATGTCACCATTCCCAGAGTCTACAGATGCACGAGCAACTGCCAGATTACTGCTCGTGATGGAGAAGATACGTATTTTGTCCAGGTATGCCTGGGGGCTGAGGTCTTGCTTCTTCTTGCAAAGGATCATGTAGCACTTTGGGAAGAAGTGGCAGAAAATGATCCCGTAGTTGGAGACCACGATGGCTGAGGCCTGGACGGCTGAACGCTGTTGATTCTTAGTGATATAGATGGGGATGAAACAGACCCAGACAAACAGGTATATCAGCATGCTGAAGATGATGTAGCCAGTCTCGTTGAACCGATGAGGGACCTTCCTACCCTTGAAGGCCAGGAGGAAGCAGATGAAGGCCAGGAGGCCGATGTAGCTGAGCATGACACCGAAGCCCACGCCAGAGCCCTCGATACACTGCAGCTGGATCTCCATGCTTTGGTTGGAAGTGATGGAGTCCAACCTGGGTGAGTCAAACACCAGCCAGAAGATGCAGATGAAGCCTTGGATTATGGTAAACAGGACGATGATTATGATGGGCTTGTAGAGCTTTTTCAGATTATGCTGCTGGTGCAGGTCAAAGAGGAAGGCGAGGAAGGTACGAAACGCCTTGATCAGGATGCAGGACACGCAGAGCGTGAAGCCCATACCATACATGGTCTGACGAATCTGGCAGATGGCATCGGTGGGCTTCAGCATGAAGAAGATCACCCCTACAAAGCTGACGAGCAAGCCCGCCATCATGACGTAGCAGAGATTCCCTCCAGCCACCTTCACGGCAGGGCTGTCTCGGGCTACTAGAAAAATAACGAGGACCACCAGCAGCATCAAGACCCCCAAGCCCACAATCGTAAGCAATACAATACCAAAAGGCTCAGACCAGCTGAAGAAGTTTTCTGATCTGCGGTGGCATTTGACCCAGCCCTTCAATGACCATGTGTCAATAGGGCAATTTAGACAAGTATCAAGGTCTGTAGGAAACATGCAGAGAAATCGAAGATTAGCATTTTTGCATTTAGCACGTGGATACAGACATTAAATGGGAAGGAATCCTATCAGTATGAAAAACAGATATGATCAATGAGCTCTTGTCACACTTACTGTAGGCATCAGAGTAGGTTCCTTCCTCACACTGTGTGCAGTTAAAGCAGCAGGATATGTTCAAAACCTTCTTAAATGTTCCATGGGGACAGGATGGTGAGCATTTGGACTCTGGGACCTAAGCAGGAAAGGAACACTGTTTACAAATTGACAGATTTTTTCATAACCATGGAGGTTTCAATTGGGAGTGTGAAGTGTGAATATTACAAACCGTGTTATTTGTGGTATGCCAGTCGATTTCATTCACACTGACATCCACATTGCCCTGGTTTGGAATGTACCGCCCAACTACCGTAAAATTTCTGCCGTCTCCATCTCTCATCCAGTTAATCAGGTCATAGCCATTCACTGCGTCGCCCGACTGGTCATAGTAAAACTGACGGCTGTCGATTGTAAAATTGATTTTTTTAATTTCTTGCAGAAGCTGAAAGGCATATCCAAGCAGAACATAAAATTATGCACGTTACAAGATGCAAAATGTTCGAATAAATCAGAAAGCAAACATACATTAAGAAATGGAAAAAATAACATATTTACGAGTAAATCGAACTAAAAGCAGCAGACAAATAAAGTCTTGTTTAGTTATAATTGTGTCTTCATACCTTCCAAGGGGGAAAGTTTCTCTCACCAGGACACACAATCTCATTGCAATTCAGGACTTTCTGCAGGCCATGAGCAATGGACCAGGTAGCCAATCTCTCACCATAGGTTACAGTGCGATCAACAGCACTTATCAAGAAGTCATCATTAGCTTCCTGAGGGTCAGTAATGTTGCAGGCACTGGGGGATGTAAAACTGAGGGGAGCAGGTGCAGGGCATGAATCTGAGGCATTGTTTGCGAGACATTTTCTATACTCGAGTATCTCAGGGGTACAGCCGAACCTCAGGTTCTTGTACTCCTCGATAAAATGGTTTACTGATCCTGGCTCTGGCTTTAGGTTCTGAAGGAAGTCACTGAATCCTGGGTTTGGTCCTGTCATGAAGCTAAATCCAAAGATATCTCCCACGTTGTTGATTCCTGGCATGCTGGCTAAAAGTCGAGACATGGACCAGATGTCACTGGCTATCCAGATTCTGGTAGTGTTAGTACGGATCATCTCAGCAAAGAGCTTCATGACCAGCTCCTCCTTCAGGATAAGGAGCACCACCTGGGCTGCTGAAGACCTGATCTTCTCCGCCACCTCTATGATCCGCCCATCACAGTCACCGTAATGTAAGTAGTGCGGCAACACCTGCTGATATGCCACGCAAATGCTTTCCATCTCGGAATCCAGCAAGAAGCTCTGGAGGGCTGCCTTGCCGTAATCGTCATCTCCATACACTACGCCGATCCAGTCCCAGCTAAAGAAGGACATGAGTTTGGCCAAGGCTCGGGTCTGGTGCACGTCGCTAGGCACCGTGCGCAGGAAGGACGGGAAGCGCAACTTGTCGCTCAGGATTGCTGCAGAAGATGATGTGCTAATCTGTTTGGATGAAACATGCAGAGAAAATATCAATTCAGTTCAATTATTCATAAATTGCATTTTCACAGCACTACACAGCCCTGACCCTAACCAGACCCAAAGGGGGAGCCCATCCGCCACAAGCAAGCAGAGGAAGTCAGTGCCCAATCCCAGTCAATCAATAAGGGCCATGATTAATATCCTTCAACACAAGTCCCAATAAGCTGCGTGTGACTCACCTGTGGAACCATATAAAGACCTAGGAGCCTAGCCACAGTAATGGACACCTCTGAGAAGCGAGCACCAATTACAGCTTTGACCGGAGGACGCTCAGTGGGGTCACATTCAATCTGCAGCGTGCCACTGCTGGACAGCAGGTACTCAGAGGCTTGGAGGGCTTTATTGGGGTTAGAACACGTGTCACAGACCATGTATCCGATCCGCACTCCGGGAAGGAAGCCGGAGTCATTGATTGTTTCGATGGTGTGGATGACAGCCAGTGACCGCACAAAAGAAAACAGATTAAAACTGCAAAAAGACAAAACATATTCAGCATATTCTACAACTAAAAAACACCAGTAATACCAAGCAATGAGAACATATGTATAACTAGACTGAAGTTAATTCTGTTAATTGCGTTAGCATAATATCCTATGTATGATATAATATCCTAACGTCAGCCTCTTCTCCTCTCACTCTGTGCAGTTGAAGCGCTGTGGTTGTGTCCGTTCATTCAGAGCCTCCACAGAAGCGTAGCAGGAGCTAAGGACCCCGATCAGGACGTCCCCAGGCGCCACTGCCCCACAGGTTGACTCGCAGACGTTAGCGCAGCCTCCCAGTCCCAGCAGCAAGGAAACCCCCAAGGGAGAAGTAAGCCAGAGAGCAGGCATGGCGCGCCGTACGGAGCGATACATGTGACAGAATGCGGCAGGAGCCCTGGCCAGCTCGCCCTTTCAAAGGCAGGAAGGGAGGTGACTGCGTACATTTGAGCAACTTTTCTGGCATGAATGTGAACAAAAGCGAGGCTGCAGGGTACAGCGGCATAATTACCTGTGGGAATCCTAGCTGCTGTTGCCTTATTGTTTCACGCATAGAATTAAGGTATCTAGAAACTTTGTCTTTTGTTTTTAAATGATGATGCTCATCTGATGTCAATATGTTTGTCATTTTCATAAAATGCCATATATGGTGAATGTTATGTCCGTGCATTGTAAAACAATTGTAGCACAACAGTTTATTCGATCTGCGCTTGGGTAAATTCCAGGTCACCACTGCTGTGACCGTGAATGCACGTAATGCTCTCCATTCTGGCATGTTTAAAGATCTTATTTCAGTTTTCCATTGTTACTCACCTGCGCCTCAGAATTTACATAAATGGTCTTCTCTTTGTCTGGCCTTACTGGCAGCCAACTCGCATTTCACACACTCTCATATCTATAACCATCAGGCACATGAGCCCAAAGCAGGCAGAGTATGGAACAGATGACACAAGGAGTATCTGGAATAAAACAGCAGTCCTGAGCCTGTGACACTAGTCAGGCATATTGATAACCATTCCACCAAAATCCTCTGTAGATGAACTGTTTGTTCAGCAGTATATATTTATAATGGAGGGACAGCAGGCTGCTGAAGCCTGAAATTTGAGACGTGCTCTAGTAGAATTCGTGGCTAGCTTGCTGGTTGCCATTCATCATGGTATATGGAGTAGATATTATTCAGTTTCACCTTTGACAAAAAGGGAGGCGTCTATGTGTCATTTATGACCTAATTGTGTCTGACATGTCTATCTTTCTGCCATATGTTATGACTTCATATGAAACATACAGTGAGATCTTTTTGTATCTTTTTAATGCACAGTGCCTTACGTAGCAAATTTATAGAGCAAAATCCAAAGCTGCAGCATCACAACAGGAGGGCAAACTAACAATATTTTCATTCTGAGGGTCTGCCACAGCTACACTGCCAGCCGTGCATATGAGGGCATACTTCAGGACAAATGGTGAATGGATTGCATTTATATGGCGTATAAAATTTATACAACCATATAAAGCTATTACATTTGAGTTATAGGTCAGTGCTCAAGGGACAGGCATACCCAAAATCCTAGCGATGTGTTAGACATGGCTGCAAATCATTCCACTTGCTATGTAGGATGCAGTAATGGCACCATAATCAATGAAAATAAAACAAAATAAAAACTGTAGTGCAACACATGGATCCAAAGATATATAGTAACCCACTACATTGAGCGAGTAATATAATATAAAGCAACTGTGGCTTTAACTACTTCTGGGTCAATATTGCGTTTCAAAGCATTTCAAATTAGATGAATGTGTGTGTGTTTACTTATATACTGTACATAGGTGACATAACAAATAGTAAGCAGATATAATATGGCGTATGATGGCAATATATACAAAATATTTATCACGATTATTTATTATATGTAATAGATTTCACAACAGTAATAATAGGAACACAAGTGTCGCTCGCCACCCCGCCCCCATCTGCGGTGCTGCGCGCCTCGTGACGACACGTCGCGTGTCGGAAGCGGCCGCACTTCACCTCGTACGTAAATCATTATGGTTGCTCGCATTTCCCAGCCGGCTCAAACGACGCGTATACTGGGGTCTTCTTTCGCACCTGGGAGGAGGTACTGTAAAATATGTGTGAAATGTATGCAAATGGTGTACTTAATTGAAATGTGTTTTTATTTTTTTTTTGACAGTCATTAAAATGCGCCCCCACCGTTCCATCGGCGGAAGGCGAACACCTTGCTAGTCCTAGGCAGCTAAGCTGTCAGGCTACCAGTACGGCTACATAGTAAGCTAGCTAGTTTATTATTTAAATATACAGTTTAATCATTAGCAATGGCGTAATGTAATAATATTTCCAGGAGTAGAAACGACGCGATATACTGACACGGGTATAAACGATATTCAGTCGCCCTTGACGTAAAACCACCTTCCACCTGTGTAGCTTTTGGGGATTAAAAATAAATACTTTAAAAGTGATGGTGTGTATTTTTTCACTTTATTTACGATGATTTGGAGACTGGTTAGGTGCCGGCGTCTCCGTAACGTTCTGAGGACTGCAGCCGGCTGTCATCGCATTTTTTCCGTTGTGATTCCCCCTCAACGTACAGAAAATGTCTGTTTAACCTCGTTTGAATTAAATGCCATTCAAGTTTATTTCAAAGTGATTGAGATTAGATGTGCTGTACGTATCAGTCGGCTTGTTACAATGCTAGAAGGTACTGCTAGATTTACCGATATCTCCATGTTACGAAACGAGTTTTTGCTGCTGTATTTTTTTTCTGTTATTTTTTCTGCCGATTTTTAGAGGATGTGCAGTTTGTGCGAGTTCTGTAGTTCCGCAATAAATGTTTTCTCCGCGGCATTAATATAGGCGCATGGGTCCTGTATCGTAGTCTCGTTTACTCAGCCTCCTGAAGCGGCTGTGCCGTCGAACACGCCTTCCACGCTCTCCATTGGTGGATTTTGTCCCAGTGTCACAGAGAGCTGAAATTTGATTGGACTTGAGTGGCTTTGGGCGGGACTTCATGTTTTAACATGTTGCAAGGTTGGGGTTACTTTAGCATGAACCCCTTGTTTTATGAGTCTGGATTTACGTCCTTGCCTCTGGTGTTGTAGTTATGAGTCACTTTATTTTTATATTTATTTATTCGCCAGTGATTCAGTTTAAGTACATGCCATAGATCATAAAAATAAACTCCCTGGTATAGATAATCGTTAAAAATCTTTGCTGAACTTCGACGTGAGTCATCATTAGTTGGGGTATATTTGGACGACTCCATCGATCAGTTTTCTGTACCTGCTTGTCCTATGCATGGTCACAGATGCCAATTCTAGAAAGCTACGGGTGCAAGGCAGACGGAGTGCCAGCCCATCGCAGAGCACACATACCATTCACACACACACACATTCACACCTACGGGCAATCTCGCAGACATTTGGATGGCTCTACAATAAAATAAACTTTTCACTTTTCAGCCCCAAGTTGCGTTTAAAAACATTATATTACAGACTTTTGTCACTTATTTTTCTAATAAAACGTCAACTATAGTGCAAGCATACTTTGAATTTCTATACTCTTTTAAAGGTATTTAATAATTATTTTGTTAGTGCTGTTTGAGTTTCACTTTACATGAAACACAGCCTGTGCTGAACTAAATGGCTGGTGCGTGTGAACCGACAAACAGAAAGAAAAAATGCCTTTGAACTGGTATAAACCCAAAGCTGCCCATTGAACTCCAAAAGACAGGGAACATTTAGAGTTTACTAGAAGAAAGCACCTGTTTATCCTCTTTATTCAAGCTTGTTTTGTGAAACTCCAGACAAAGGCCTCCTTACATCCCTGCACTTCTTATTATATTATATTTGTTGTAGGGTATTTCCGAAACTAATTTCAAAAGGAATAGGAGTCTTGTGGCTGACGCATGTTTCAGTATCCAAAAACAAATCTTCCCCTTGACTTAAGTTTGCAATTTTTATTTTAACGAACAAGATAAATAAGATATGAATTCCATATACATACAAGTCAAAGGGTTGAAATAAATACTGACTCATGGACACACAAATCTACAGATGCAGCTACCTCAAAAGGGAGTAACCCCCCCTCCTCCTTGGGGTGTGCATAATTCTCGTCTAAACCCGCCCAGTTATTCACTTGCAGGGTGTTACCATGAGATGGCGCTTTCTTTACGAAAACACATTTTAGTTGTGATCTCAAGTTCACACACACACACAAGTGCAACAGGTATCAACCAGAATCTTTTGGTAGCCATTAGCAAGCTTCTGGCATAATTCTGGCTGAATATTTGACCACTCTTCTTTGCAGAATTTCTAGTTAATTTAAACTAGCTGGGTTCCTGGCACGGACCCGGCTTTTAAGCATAACCCACAAATTTTAAATAGGGTTGAGATTGGGGGTATTTCTCAAAGCAGGATTTCTTGCTTAGCCGAATAACTGGTTGGAGTTAAGGTAAACTGAAGACACATCTGAACACCAGAGACAAACAGGGCTAGGTACTTGGCTAGCGATCATGCAAGTGCATTCTAATCCAGCGCAATGCTATTATACAGTACATACAAAAACCCCTTGAAATTGCAAAGCATGTGTTTTCTATCTCTGCCTTCAACCAGACAGGAACTGTTTTGAAGCTTGGCATCTTGACCAGGAATGACAATTTGTTGTTCTAATATTCATTTATTGTTTTGTATTATTCCTGTAATATAATTTGATTGCACATTTTATTCCTCAACGTTTAATCCGTTGCATGTTATAAATTGTAAAAAGGCTAGTATTGTGTCTTACAGTTTCTTCTGATTGATAAGAGAGTAGAATCTAGGGTAGTATCTCTTCACGTGCCTGATCCAACCTTGGCACTGCTCTGGAGAAATATCTTGGCATCCAACATTGTTGAAATATTAAAAATCATTCTGGGAACAAATCTGCCAATTGCCAAAAGTCATTTACTGAATCAGTCACTTGTCTGGCAAAACTTTAAACCACGGTCACATAGTTAGACACAACTTGCAGATCACAGTCAATCTCGAAACACATTCTCATTCATCAAAATACATTTTGTGCTTTGGTGAACTTTGAGGCAAAATAGAAAACACAGGCTGCAGAAGTTAAGCGCAGCCAGCACACAGTAGTCATTTAAACACAATGACTCAAAACTGTTCATACACATTTCTAAACATTTGAAGAAGCCAAAGAGTGACTAGAACATAGAATACGTGTCATAGGTGAATAGGAGCTGAATTTCAACATCAAGGTACAAATGGGCCACACAGAGGATTCTTTCTGCATCGCGCAACAAGGGATAGCATCGCTAGTCCCAGCCCTGAGACATGGTGATGAGGCAGAATGAATATACTTCCGTGACTCTGGCTTGGCAGTTGCACAATTTTACTGTAACATGCCTATTTGCTTACTTTTTGGCTTTGTCCTTTACAGTAACTTTTCTGGAGAACTGAATACGGCAAACGTTACCAGTTAACAGTTATCAGTCATAATTGTACAGTATACAAATATTTTTGGTAGACGACCATACTTTTTTTTTTTTTTTTTACTATAATCTTGCAATTTCTAATATACATGCCAACAAGAGTTTTTTAATTTCTTTGCTGTAGTGTGTAATGATTGTTCAGTAGTGTTTATTTAACCGACTGGCTTGATGCATGATCTGAAAGTGGTGTTTAGTTTTGAGCAAAGATAATATAGTTTTCAGAAGATTGATTTTGCAAGACAAGTGTAAGGTTTTGTTAGTTTAGCTTGAATTTTAGGGTTTGTGCTTAGTGGTTTGATTAAAGAGGAGGAGATTTTAGGAAATGTGTTTTAGCAATTCAGAAAAACTAAAATGTCAAGGCATGTCAGACTACTTTGATCGTGGGTGAGAGGCCTCCAAAGGGTTACAGTAAATACTTATTATGCTGTGTTTCTTTTCTGTTCCTCTTTTTGTGTCTAGTACTATGACAAAAAATCCCAATCTATCTAGTGCTGCTTCATTATTCCATCGTCTTTGTGTAATGTAGGTATCACTGCGAGAAAGTGTGACAGCTGCTTTCAGCCTGCTGCAAGTTGCCAAATTTAAATATTGTGTCAAACTAAGCTAACAGTTTATCTGCATACAAACAGCTTCTATTTTAACTTGTACAGCTTTATTGTAGCTTTGCTGCTGTGGAAGACAAATGGCGGTGGATGGGAGCAGCTGAAAACATCGCTTTTCTTCACCTTTCTGCTTGGTGAACAGCTGGTTTGGTTAAGGACTCTCGGCAGCTCTTTACCAGTAAAGGTTTAGTAGCGATTACAAGCACTGCTGCTGTTTTCCTTCACTCCACCTGAGTGTTCCTGTCACGATCGCGGGCGTGCTGAGCGGCGATCGTGAGGGTTGGCTGGTATGGAACAGGCAGGCAAGGCGAAATCGGGGCAAAACTCAGGGTTTATTAGGGAAACTAGGAACAGGCAGGATACCAACACCAGACCACATTGAATCCACAACTAACTACAATGACGGACAAGGGGAACAGGTCAGACCAGGACTTAAATACACGAAGACTAATCAAAGAAAGCGGACAAAGCTGGAGACGATCAGGGAAGTACACGTGGGTAATCAGGGGGCGTGGCACACACGAGGAGCGGACGAGCCGGGCATGACAGTTCCATTACAGAGATGGTGAAGTCTCTTTGCTCTTTGTGTATAGACAGGCTCCAGCTCTATGTTAAACATACATCATTTGTTAAACAGCATCATTTTCACTGCTGTTGTGTTATCAGTGTTTTTGTTGAAAAATAGGGGCTGCTTGGACTGAATCTTGCTATACTTTTTTGTTCGCACATATGCCCATAGATACGTTTCTATCGCAGGTTTATTTTAGCCGCAAATGTGAGTGAAACGCTCGCGCTTACCTTGTATTGGTTCCGCTCTGTGGACTGGATGCATAGACTGGGTGCTTTCTGTTGAGATGTTGAATCATTGACGTTGTGCTATTGTGGTAAGCTAATTCGGTTTTACAATGGACACACAGTACAGTATTTTCGCTTTTCTTTTGTTTGAAATGGTTCCAAATTTTAGACATTTTTCGTCTTTCTCTCGTCTTTTGCAACACAAGTACACTGTGCGACAGTAATAATCCTCCGAGTGAAACACGGTGATCACTAAGCAGTACATAGTCATACGGATTACACAAAGCACTGAAGCAAAGAATTTGCATCGAGGATTTTTTGTAATCGAGTTATTCGATGAAATGTTGTAGCCCTAGACACATTCACATGTCATTGTGACCCCCAGCAGGGACCTGTCATGGGCCAGCCAAGGCCCCATCATGGAAACTGGAAAATTCAAGTGACTACATCTGTATAAGCCGACAGGACACGACGATGACACGGTCAGAAAACCATGTGACTCCAGGCTTTTCAGCCCGTATCCCTCCTAAAGCGTTATCAAGCACAATGCACAGCCATTGCCCCGAAGTGCTTAAAGTGGCAGTACCTATTTTTATCATTAAAGTGCAATGACACTAAATCCAAGTGTTAACCATGTACATTATAAATACTAAATTATGTAATATAAACTTCATTTAAATTCCAGTGTTTAAAAACAGACATCTGGCACCTACATAACCATCCCCTAATTGTTCTAATAACAAACATCTTAGAACAATTACCGTATTTCCCTTCACTATGCACAATATGAACAGTATCCACATTAAGAAATATAAAAATTTCTCACATGACAAAGATGCTATTAATAAACACACTTAATGTCCATTGCTTTGTCATTCAACTTTTCAAAAGGATATAAAGTCCATTATCAGTCCATTTCCAAAAAAAAAAGAATGAAGAGAAAAAGACAAAGAAAGTCAGTGTTTACTAGCACATGGCTTATCGTTGGAACTCAATCTTTACCACTAGCCCAGTCATATTCCACGAGCAGACAAATCTTCGTAATGGGTCTGTCCAACATGTTGAGGTAGATACTCTTTAGTCCATCTCTTCCAGAATAAACTAGACATGTATTGCACCTGTTTCCATCTGCACCGTGAATAGAAGTCGTCCTGGTCAAACAATCCTGGAGGCAACAATGGTGTTTTCAACAACAGCAGATTAGATGTCAGAGCCTCCAAATCATTCTTAGTGATTGTCCGGCTGTTGATGATCGACTCTGCCTCACATAAGACTCACATATGAAGGCCTTTCTCATCGAGAATTTGCTCTTTTGCAGTGGAATTCAGCACCTTTCTGCTTGATCTTATCAACCTTTCCCATGCTCCACCGTAATGAGATGCAGTAGGAGGGTTGAATGTCCACCTAATTCCATGCAGGTGGAACAAATGCTGAAACTCTGAGGTGTTCCAATCAGCAATGGCTGCCTTCAGCTCACGATTGGCAGCAACAAAATTCGTCCCGTTATCTGAGCGAATCTCCTTCACTTGTCCTCTTCATGCTATGAAGTGCCGGATTGCATTTATGCACTAATCTGTGTCTAATGACGAGGCCAGCTTGATGTGCACTGCATGAATGGCTAAACAACTGAATATGACTCCATATCTTTTGAAGAGGGTTCTTCCACGCCTCACCTTGAAAGGGCCGAAATAACCTGCACCAACTCGGGTAAAGGGTGGATCATCTGGCATCACTCACTCTTGTGGAAGATCAGCCATTAGTTGTTTTCCAACCTTTCCATGCAAGTGGCGACATGTCACACACTTTGCAATGACCTTTCTGATGGCTGCGTTGGCTCTCGGAATCCAAAACCTCTGGTGCAATCCAGAGAGCATGTGATTGCGCCCTCTGTGCCCAATCTCTTTATGTATCTGTTGGAGGACTATTATCGGCAATGTAAAAGTCTCTGGGCAAGATGACAGGCTGCTTGCTATTTTCTGGTATTGCTGCCCGACGCATTCTCCTACCATCTCACAACAGATAATCCTGTAATACAGGGTTCAGCTTGTACAAGTGACTACTGCGTTTCATAATCTGCTTCTGAGAATTTCTCCCTTTGACAGAATTTGATTATGTCAAGTTCTACTTGATCCAGTTCCTCCACTGCGAGTTATGTATCCCTAAAGCTCGCCTTGAAACTGTCAATCTGACTTTGCATCAGATGTTGACCTCGATCTAAGCTGTTCTCCGCATTGGTCACACACAGCTCTTTTCATTTTTGAAAAGATAATAATAATAATTCCATAATAAGGCTTTAAGCTTCCGGAACCACACCACAGTTCTTTTTAACTTAATCCATGATGAGTAGCAGTTGATCGGTCTCTTGAATGGAGTAATGTTCTCTTCCACTTCTATTCGATTTACTGTGACCCCTTTGATCTTAGGATCATCTGTGATATCCGTGTGGCTCAATGGAGTGCTGGGATAACTCTACAGGACTGCGGAGAAACTCAGGTCCAGATACCCAAGTAGTGTTCTTCATAAATTCATCTACTTTTTGCCTTCTAGAGGTGCAGTCAGCCAGATTCTTGTCTGTGCTGACATGTCTCCACTGATCCACATCAGAGCCCTTCAAAATAGCTGAAACTCCGTTTGCCAAGAATGTGTGGAAACGTCTCATTCTGGAGATACTGTCAGTCCAAAAAATTGATCCAATTGTAGATGTTTTCAGGATGCCATCCATCTTAACGGCAACAGTAGCATCGGTCAATTCCATACGGGAAATGGTAGGAAACTTGAGAGACGCTACTCTGGACTTGCCCATCACGAATACACAATGCTACTCATTGTTCGCGTTGCGCAGGAGAAGGTAGCTGACTAATAATTAAGCATCCTCACTCGCATCCGCAAAGTGATGTAATTGCACGAATACACAACTTCCAAATTCTTCAGGTTTGAGATATCTTGCAACTGGGAAGTGTTGCAAAAATCAGGAAGACTGGCTATCCAGTCAAACCACCGCTTCTTCACATGCTCAGGTAAGTCGTCGTCCCATCCAATCTTCAATCTGCACAATTCTTGCACGATAGTCTTTGCTAGCAATACTACAGGTGACAAGATGCCTAATGGGTCATAGACTGATCCAATGACCGAAAGAAGACCTCTTCTTGTGAATGGGCGATCTCTAATGGTGATCTTGAATTTGAACGTGTCTGACTCAACAAATCAGTTGAGACCAAGGGTCCTCGTCATGTTCGTCATGGTCCAGATCTAAAGTTTTCATTTCTGTAGCCAGCTCAGACTTTGGGATCGAGTCGAGCACTTTACGTTGGTTGCTCCATTAGCACAGATTTGCATAAGATCCAGACACATTAATATGGCTGCCTCCTCTGTAGTAACAGACTTGAGACAGTCATCAACATAAAAGTTCTGTAATACTGTCTGAACCACTTCAGCTCTGAACTGCCCACTCTGATCTTCAGCACACCTCCTCAAATCAAAACTGGTGCAACTGGGTGAGGATGTGGCCCCGAACAAGTGCACAGTCATCTTGTGTTCAGTCAAAGCTTGGCTGCAGTCACCGCCTATCCACCAGAGGAACCTGAGTAAGTCAAAGTCTTCTTCAGGCACCTTTACCTGGTGGAACATTGCTTCCACGTCTGCCATGAACGCAACAGGCACTTATCTGAATCACGATGCCCATTAGACTGCTTGTCAAGTTTGGACCCTGAAGAAGTAGATTGTTCAGGGATGTGCCCTGATAGGATGCTGCACAGTCAAACACAACTCTTAATTTCTGCTTGAAGATGGTATACAGCGTAATGTGGTATATACCACACTTTCCCTTCTTTGTGTGTCAGTTTATCATTGGACAATTTCACTGCATAGCCCCTTTCAATCAATTCCATAAATCAGTTTATGTCTCTAAGGTAGATCCATTACAGACAGGTAATGGAATATATTCAGATTCAATTTTCATTACATGTGCAGGACTCACTTGTGATGAACACTCATTTTCTAAAAAACTCTTAATTTTGCATCAGACGCAGCGATAGCAGTTTGTAAATCTAATTTCAATGGATTTCAATTCAGCTTCTTGATGCTCAAGAGCTGGTTTTTGTTTGAAAGCTGCTGCCTGTGCAAGCGACGTAGCTCTCTCCATTTCTGCTTTAAGGCACACTGAGGAAGCATTGGACACTGCTCCCTGTGGCTGACCCACGCTTTCTGCTCTTATTACTTAATGCAGACACAACAGAGACGCTGTCAGACGGATGGAGGTCTGCGTCACAGTGCCTAGCTTCTTCTGAGCGGTCCTCAGCTGCTTTTATCCACAACTCCACATGCTGAATAAATCCATGCATACGACTTGCATTTGGCTCATACCAAGAACTTTGTTCCTTCTGAAATTCTTCCACATCCATTAATTGTTCTCAGCTATCATTTACCTTGCGCAATTCTCCAAAGGAGTCTTGATAGTCCAAACGCAATTTATGTTTAACTGTGTTTACGTTAGCATCATCTTCCACTAGTCTTTCAATCTGATTAGCTTGTCCAGTTAGGTGGCCTAGGTTAGCCTTTCTAGTTTGAATTAACCTGTACAGCCTTTCCTCAATAGCCTTCTCTGTCATTTTCGACTCTTTTCCCACAAGCTAATTGTCCACTAACATCGTCCATTATGGCAAACTTCCAAAAATAGCAAAGCAAGTTGCAGTTTACCAAAACTTTCTTTCATTCACACGGGTCTGGTTACCTTCCATCCACTGTGCGCGGCTAACTTTCGGTTCCTTGCTAACATTATTCAAGCGCCTCGTATCCTTTCCAATACTCCTTTTCCACACGAAGCAGCGGGTTTTCTGACTAAAGATGTAGGGCATTTCCGAAACTAATTTCAAAAGGAAGAGTTTTGTGGCTGGCGCGTGTTCCAGCATCCAAAAACAAAGCTTCCCGTTGACTTACGTTTGCAGTTTTTATTTTAGCGAACAAAATATGAATTCCATATATATACAAGTCAAAAGGTTCTAAATAAATACTGATTCGTACACACGCGAATCTATCAGCTGACAAGACACGACAACACGGTTAGAAAACCATGTAACTTCTGGCTTCTCAGCCCGTATCCCTCCTAAAGCGCTTTTAAGCGCAACGCACAGGCAAGCGCCTACGTGCTTAAAGTGGCAGTACCTATTTTTATCATTAAAGTGCAATGACACTAAATCATAGTAAAGTTTTAACCATGTACATTATAAATTCTAAATTATGAATTATGTAAATTGTGAACGTGTATGAAATATGTAATATAAACGTCATTTAAATTACAGTGTGTAAAAACAGACATCTGGCATCTACATTTACATTTATTTATATATGTATTTTTGCACAAACAGCCTGGCTGTTTCGTATGCACTATGTCTGGTTTCAGGGTGCCTCGATGCCCCATTAGTGAAGGTGGTTTGCACCATAAAGGTTATTATGCAGGTTCTTGAGGTTTTGCAATATAAATACTTCAAACAAAGCCCCTGAAGTACACTTTTACTCCGGTAATTAAAAAGGTTAAACCCAAGTTTGAGTTACTTGAGTTACTTCTCCCTGTTTCATTGGAGTTCCAAAAACAAACATTGGCCCTTCTGGTGCCATTACTGCACCCTACAACACCCCCCCCCTCCTTTTTTGTGTAAAGAGGATAAATGGGTGCTTTCTTTTCTACTACTCAAATGAATAGTCTTAAACATTTTCATTGACTGCCTAAAACTTTTGCGCAGTACTCGTTTGTTTGTGTTGTGTGTTGGTGTGCATTTTGCAAGGTTTTCTGTCCAGGGCATGTAATATTCTTGGAGGCCTCAAGACGAGAATGTCCAAAAGAGTGACAGTGAGAGAGAGGTAGGGATACTATACCCATACCATGAATGTCTGTGCTATAAATAGCCTGACTGCAGTTTCCAGGGACATGGGGATCAGGGTTTGTAGAGGGGGATATTGCAGGGGCTCAGCTGTTTGCTGTCTTATTTTGAGTTTTCTTTGACTCCAACAGCTGGGCCCTGGATCCTTTTTTATGGAGGATAGTGAATCTTTGGGTCAGAATAACAGTAAGTTGGGGTGCCAGTTGTTTGTGTGCATGTATTAGAGAGAGAAACTTTGTATGGACAGTCACTCATTCTTTTGCGCTGTTAACTACCTTGCTTATCTTGTTCTCTATACATAATCGTTCAGTTTTTTCCCCCCTTGAGTTGAGTGGATCTCCCCATTCCACTTCTGATATACCTATAAATGATCATGTATAGTGTAGTTTGTCAGGAATAATTGTAGCTGTTTTTTGAAAGCTGCTTTCAGTTTCACAACCAGCTTTATTCTGATCAAGTGAGTCATATAGTTTAGTGGAGCACTTGCTGTCGTAGCCATAATTCAAGTGTTTATTCAGATGAGAAATCCTGATGATGCCTCAGTTAGTGCTAAGGATGTCTTGCCACTTCTACAGATTGACAAAGCACATGGTACCGAGTTCAATTCTTCATTTAAAAGCAAGACTCCAGTCAGTGCTCTGAACTTTTCTCAGTTACTGATGCAGGTCCAGATAGGTCTTGCACAGTTGGTCACATAACACATGTATTTGTGTAGAGGGGCCATGCAGTGGGGTCAACTCAGAAGGACTGATCTGTAATAGCTTTTATGTACTGCCTTGCAGCAGAAAACTTTGAAACAAAGAGATTCCTTATAAGATCTGGTTTCATGTTTGTTAGGTTTGTTCATTGGTTCAGTCAAGGTGGTTAACTCATAAAATACTCAACGAGGTTACATACTTATTTTATTTTGTGGGTGTATATATTTTATTGCCATTTACTTGAGACCTCTTCTAAGTGGTGAATGAGTCGACAAAGTCCCTTGTCCTCTACAGAAAATGGCTTATCCAGTGCAATAATTGAATTATTTTAGTAGTTTTGCCCTTAGTGCTGCTGGCTTCAAATATTGACCAATTTGGCTGATACTTAAGGCTGTCACTGCCTCCAGTAGTTGCAGAGTCACTCCTGTGATGGAGCTGGCCATTTTGATGAGTTTATTCAGGTGTATGACCTCAGCTGAACTAATGCTGTTTCCCCAGCATGCAAACTACTGTATTACTGATGCCTAATATCTGTAGTTTTTTTCAATGCATCCATATCCCTGACCTTGTTGGCCTGAATTTATGTATGTCCCAAGATGAGCGTGGCCTAAACCTGAATGTGTCCTACAGAGAATGCATCCTGGACCTATATACGTCTCGAATCTTCTCTTGCATGGACGTATGTAGGCCCCACTCCCAAGGCGAGTGTGGCCTGGACGTAGGTGAGACATGGTTCCCCTCTGGGTTGGACCTATGTGCATTTGGATGTCTCTGAACTGGACTTGAGCACACCCTGGCTCCCGTCTGACCTGTCCCAAGACATGTGTTGGTCGTCCTCTGGGATATCGGTCTCGCACTTGCTAGAACCTAAGCAGATGCTGGCCCCTTCTTGGCGAATAAAAATTGTCATGTTACCTGTGCTTGGAGACGCCATTGCAAAAAGTGGTCAATTAGTTGTATGTTTTGTTCTTTCTCCCTGCAGGTCCTGAGAGGGACATGACCAAGGAGGATGTTCCCGAGTCATCGCAGGGAGACTCTGTCCTGGTTAGACACCAAAGCCTTTCCCATAACCTTGACCGGCCTGTTGTCCACCAAGTGGCGTCTGCCCCGATGCCTTTGGACTGTGGTGAGAATACACAGACATTAATAAAAGAGGACTAAAGAAGGACTTAGCCTGTACCTGGCTTTTTATTGTAATGTGTTTTGTGACCGTCCTCTCTCTTTTATGGGTGAAGTGCTGTGCGGTTTGTTTGCGTTCCTCAGACTCCCGCCATTTCACTGTGTACACGCGCGGTTTCTTTGCGCTCCTCAGGCTCCCGCCTTTTCACTGTGTGCACGCGCCGCGCGGTTTCTTTGCGTTCCTCAGACTCCCGCCATTTCACTGTGTACACGCGCGGTTTCTTTGCGCTCCTCAGGCTCCCGCCTTTTCACTGTGTGCACGCGCCGCGCGGTTTCTTTGCGTTCCTCAGGCTCCCGCCATTTCACTGTGTACACGCGCCGCGTGGTTTCTTTGCGTTCCTCAGGCTCCCGCCATTTCACTGTGTACACGCGCCGTGTGGTTTCCTTGCGTTCCTCAGGCTCCCGCCATTTCACTGTGTACACGCGCCGTGTGGTTTCCTTGCGTTCCTCAGGCTGCCGCCTTTTCACTGTGTACACGCGCCGTGTGGTTTCTTTGCGTTCCTCAGGCTCCCGCCTTTTCACTGTGTACATGCGCCGCGCGGTTTCTTTGCGTTCCTCAGACTCCCGCCTTTTCACTGTGTACACGCGCCGCGCGGTTTCTTTGCGTTCCTCAGGCTCCCGCCATTTCACTGTGTACACGCGCCGTGCGGTTTCTTTGCGTTCCTCAGGCTCCCGCCTTTTCACTGTGTACAGGCGCCGTGCGGTTTCCTTGCGTTCCTCAGGCTCCCGCCTTTTCACTGTGTACACGCGCCGCACGGTTTCTTTGTGTTCCTCAGACTCCCGCCATTTCACTGTGTACACGCGCCGCGTGGTTTATTTGCGCTCCTCAGGCTCCTGCCATGTCACTGTGTACACGTGCCGCGCGGTTTCTTTGCGTTCCTCAGGCTCCCGCCATTTCACTGTGTACACGCGCCGCGCGGTTTCTTTGCATTTCTCAGGCTCCCGCCATTTCACTGTGTACACGCGCCGTGTGGTTTCCTTGCGTTCCTCAGGCTCCCACCATTTCACTGTGTACACGCGCCGCGCGGTTTCTTTGCGTTCCTCAGACTCCCACCTTTTCACTGTGTACACGCGCCGTGCGGTTTCTTTGCGTTCCTCAGGCTCCAGCCTTTTCACTGTGTACACGCGCCGTGCGGTTTCTTTGCGCTCCTCAGGCTCCCGCCATTTCACTGTGTACACGTGCCGCGCGGTTTCTTTGCGTTCCTCAGGCTCCCGCCATTTCACTGTGTACACGCGCCGCGCGGTTTCTTTGCATTTCTCAGGCTCCCGCCATTTCACTGTGTACACGCGCCGTGTGGTTTCCTTGCGTTCCTCAGGCTCCCGCCATTTCACTGTGTACACGCGCCCCGCGGTTTCTTTGCGTTCCTCAGACTCCCACCTTTTCACTGTGTACACGCGCCGTGCGGTTTCTTTGCGTTCCTCAGACTCCCACCTTTTCACTGTGTACACGCGCCGTGCGGTTTCTTTGCGTTCCTCAGGCTCCAGCCTTTTCACTGTGTACACGCGCCGTGCGGTTTCTTTGCGTTCCTCAGGCTCCCGCCTTTTCACTGTGTACACGCGCCGCGCGGTTTCTTTGCGTTTCTCAGGCTGCCGCCATTTCACTGTGTACACGCGCCGCGCGGTTTCTTTGTGTTCCTCAGACTCCCGCCATTTCACTGTGTACACGCGCCGCGTGGTTTCTTTGCGTTCCTCAGGCTCCCGCCTTTTCACTGTGTACACGTGCCGCGCGGTTTCTTTGCGTTCCTCAGGCTCCCGCCATTTCACTGTGTACACGCGCCGTGCGGTTTCTTTGTGTTCCTCAGACTCCCGCCATTTCACTGTGTACACGCGCCGCGCGGTTTCTTTGCGTTCCTCAGGCTCCCGCCATTTCACTGTGTACACGCGCCGTGCGGTTTCTTTGCGTTCCTCAGACTCCCGCCATTTCACTGTGTACACGCGCCGTGCGGTTTCTTTGCGTTCCTCAGACTCCCGCCATTTCACTGTGTACACGCGCCGTGTGGTTTCTTTGCGTTCCTCAGGCTCCCGCCTTTTCACTGTGTACACGTGCCGCGCGGTTTCTTTGCGTTCCTCAGGCTCCCGCCATTTCACTGTGTACACGCGCCGCGCGGTTTCTTTGCGTTCCTCAGGCTCCCGCCTTTTCACTGTGTACACGCGGCGTGCGGTTTCTTTGCGTTCCTCAGGCTCCCGCCATTTCACTGTGTACACGCGCCGCGCGGTTTCTTTGCGTTCCTCAGGCTCCCGCCTTTTCACTGTGTACACGCGCCGCGCGGTTTCTTTGCGTTCCTCAGGCTCCCGCCATTTCACTGTGTACACGCGCCGCGCGGTTTCTTTGCGTTCCTCAGGCTCCCGCCTTTTCACTGTGTACACGCGCTGTGCGGTTTCCTTGCGTTCCTCAAGCTCCCGCCATTTCACTGTGTACACGCGCCGCGCGGTTTCCTTGCGTTCCTCAGGCTCCCGCCTTTTCACTGTGTACACGTGCCGTGCGGTTCCCTTGCGTTCCTCAGGCTCCCGCCTTTTCACTGTGTACACGTGCCGTGCGGTTCCCTTGCGTTCCTCAGGCTCCCGCCTTTTCACTGTGTACACGCGCCGCGCGGTTCCCTTGCGTTCCTCAGGCTCCCGCCTTTTCACTGTGTACACACGCCGCGCGGTTTCCTTGCGTTCCTCAGGCTCCCGCCTTTTCACTGTGTACACGTGCCGTGCGGTTCCCTTGCGTTCCTCAGGCTCCCCTCATTTCACTGTGTAATCATGCTGTGCAGTTTTTAAGAGCCCCTCCTTTAGCATGGTGCTAACAGAAGTTTGTGTTTCTCACAGCAGGGCTTTACATAATGGGCACACATTTGGGCTCATGGAGGATCAGCTGATTGGCTGATGTTGGGTTCACACACACACACGCAAGGATTTACCCCAGGGAAACTTTTTCTTGTCTTATTTTCAAACAAGTGCTGTCCTTTTTCATTCGTTTGTAATGGCTTTATAGACTTTGGTTCCTTTTTGGTGCATTGGAATTATATCATCAGTTAATTCTAATTCTCAGTGCCTTTTTGTCCTTTGTTATTTAATTAAACAGAGGGTTTAATGGCCTAGCTGATAGTATTTTACTGTTTGTTTAAAATAAAAAAAATCAAAGGATTAGGTTCTCTTTTGGAAGTTAATTATTTTTTCCCTCACAGTTTGGTCCTTCTGGTGTCTTCCTTATGAGTACTGTGGTCTCTCATACTGCTGGTTGTGGGTTTTGCCCCCCCCAGCCCCCCATGTTTGTGTCTCTTTTCTTACATGTGCTTTCTCTTCTACCTCTCTGAGGGGTAGTAATATAATATACATATATATTAATCCAATCAAGAAATATTGCTTTGGAGTAACAGATGAGCTGTCTCATCGGCAGAGTTCACGTTCTTCGACCCTAGCGAGCCGCAGTGCCGTGCTGTCCTGGTCGACCCGCAGACCACCGTGCCGGAGCTGTTTGCTGTGCTGAGGCAGTGGGTACCTCAGGTGCAGAGGAACATCAACCTCATCGGCAATGAGGTCAGCCCACCTGTGTGGCCCCGTACTCCACTGTTAGCTCCATTCCATGCAGCCCCACCTAATCTATCTCTATCACACTGACTTGATTGAAAGTAACTTTGCCAGCCCTCGAATACTCTTTCTTTAACACTATTTTTAAATGTTGTATATTTTATAATATATGCTAATATATTCATTAAGTGAAGTTTGTGTTGTACATCAAGCAAGAACCATTTTGACACCCAAATGTCTTTTAACCTTGTGCTTGACTTGGGCCATCAGCTTTTGCCTGTAGTAGATTGCCTCTTTTGCTCAATAACATCTTTCTGTTCTATTCAATATAAGAGAAGCAATTTCCCCTCAGCATCCACTCTTAAGACTCACTCTTTATTGCTACGTTTTTATTTGTTTACTTGTTACTGTAAGAACAATCAAAATTGCAGAACCATCTTATAGGGAAGCCAAAATGTGAATCAGATATATTTTGTTTGCTTTTCTCAGAGGCCTCTGGAAATACCCAGAATCAAGCATAACATCCTGTAGTCCTCACATCAGCGCACATCTATGCTTTCACATAACTGTTCTTCATGCTGGTTGACATAATTCTGGGGTTTTTGAGATTCTTATGACGTTGACCCCATTTATTGTTGTACATTCTCGCCAATGACTGTACAAACTTATGCTTTATCGTTGGGCTGTATTCCTAGAGAGCGCCCCCCCAAGAATTGTCATGGAGGCCTGTGCCACAAGGCTGTTGCACTTGCCCTTAAGGGTATCATACAAATCTCACAGTCTTGGCAGAGAGTTTCGCTCCCAGGCTTTCCAGGTTTGTGGGGTTTTTCTGTGTTAGGCCAGGCTGTATCATTACAGTTATGGTTTTCACAGGTATGATTATGACCTGGAATCAGCTGAATAGGCCTGAGGTGATTTTGGCTAACAGGAACCGCTTGCTGTATTATTATAGTGTCAAGGGGGATTGTGTGCTTGGGCTTGAATTTCAGGTTTAAGTTAACCTGTTTGGCTTGGTTTACTGGGGAATGTTGACACCCCAGCTGCTGTGCTGTTTGCTTGATCGCTAACTGTACCTGTGTCATCATTGGCCACCCTCTGTGGGCCTCGCAGATCCTGAAGCGAGGCTGCGGCATCAATGACCGAGATGGCCTGACAGACATGAGCCTGCTCCATTACTGCTGCAAGGCGGGAGCCCCCGGCATCGGTAAGTCATCCCCGAGTGGCATGTGCATGTAAATGCATCTGCGTGTCTGTGGGTGTTTATTCTTAATTGCTGCCTGTGCATGCGTGTGGATAACGGACCTGCCTCACAGGTGATGCGGAAGGGGCGGCTGGCTTTGCGCGGCAGCTGCTCTCGCTCGGAGCCGAGCCAAGCCTGCGGAGCCGCTGGACCGACATGAGTGCGCTGCACTACGCGGCCTACTTCGACGTGCCACAGCTCATCCACGTGGTGCTGGAGGCCGCGCAGCCGGGAGGTGAGTCCCGCAGGCTTGCTGGAGACTGACACGGACAGGAATATATACACATGGACACGGGTACGATTTCCAGTCACTGTGTGCTTCTCCGTGTGCTCCTCTTATAGAAGTGGACGCCACCTGCAGCGATTTTGACTTCGGTACCGCCCTGCATATCGCCGCATCCAACCTGTGCGTCTCTGCCGTCAAGTGCCTACTGGAGATGGGGGCCAACCCTGCCTTCAGGGTGCGTCAAAGCTGTGGGAATGGGTGGGTGTGGTAGGCAGTTCACTGAAGGAGAAGGGCAGTGTAACATTACTGCAGTTATAAACAAGCGAGTGACTGGTGTAAACAAACAGGTGTGTGCAGGTGTGGGACATCTGCATGCCTTCGGCAGGTAATGGGGGCTCCCTTGGGGAAGGGTTTGAACAGGCATTGCTTTTTAATTTGTAGGGGACCATAAGTCACCTGTAGCTCCACATGCTTTCATTTCAGCTGGTAAAGAATCACTTAATGTCGTTTTGGTTGCCACAGATGCAGATTTGAAAATAACTGAGCCGATTCATGTTATTGCTCATGCGCTTCAATGAATCATGTGATCTTGAGGAGAAGCGGGTGGCATTCTGGCTGGGGCTAAACACCAGCCAGGCCAGAGCTTCATAGGTCTACTATAAGAATAGTGGAAGTACGGCAGGGCTCCGAATAGCGCCGAGAGACCAGCGGGGGAGACGGTGCTTGCAGTGACAGGGAAGTGAGATGTTGGCAAAGTAGGCAGGAGGAATCTTTTACTTCAGTTACTTTAGCTGTGTCACACATGTGCCCACCAGCGCCGCCACAAGTGCCTGGCGAGGCCACCCTCCAGGAGGCACCACAAACGGCCGGCGAGGCCACCCTCCAGACAGCCCCACAAACGGCCGGCGAGGCCACCCTCCAAACAGCCCCACACACGTCCGTCGAGGCCACCCTCCAGACATCCCCACAAACGGCCGGCGAGGCCACCCTCCAGACAGCTCCACAAACGGCCGGTGAGGCCACCCTCCAAACAGCCCCACAAACGGCCGGCGAGGCCACCCTCCAAACAGCCCCACACACGTCCGTCGAGGCCACCCTCCAGACATCCCCACAAACGGCCGGCGAGGCCGCCCTCCAGACAGCTCCACAAACGGCCGGCGAGGCCACCCTCCAAACAGCCCCACAAACGGCCGGCGAGGCCACCCTCCAAACAGCCCCACACACGTCCGTCGAGGCCACCCTCCAGACATCCCCACAAACGGCCGGCGAGGCCACCCTCCAAACAGCCCCACAAACGGCCGGCGAGGCCACCCTCCAGACATCCCCACAAACGGCCGGCGAGGCCACCCTCCAGACATCCCCACAAACGGCCGGCGAGGCCACCCTCCAGACATCCCCACAAACGGCCGGCGAGGCCACCCTCCAGACATCCCCACAAACGGCCGGCGAGGCCACCCTCCAAACAGCCCCACAAACGGCCGGCGAGGCCACCCTCCAGACATCCCCACAAACGGCCGGCGAGGCCACCCTCCAGACATCCCCACAAACGGCCGGCGAGGCCACCCTCCAAACAGCCCCACAAACGGCCGGCGAGGCCACCCTCCAAACATCACCACAAACGGCCGGCGAGGCCACCCTCCAGACATCCCCACAAACGGCCGGCGAGGCCACCCTCCAAACAGCCCCACAAACGGCCGGCGAGGCCACCCTCCAGACATCCCCACAAACGGCCGGCGAGGCCACCCTCCAGACATCCCCACAAACGGCCGGCGAGGCCACCCTCCAGACATCCCCACAAACGGCCGGCGAGGCCACCCTCCAGACATCCCCACAAACGGCCGGCGAGGCCACCCTCCAGACAGCTCCACAAACGGCCGGCGAGGCCACCCTCCAGACATCCCCACAAACGGCCAGCGAGGCCACCCTCCAGACATCCCCACAAACGGCCGGCGAGGCCACCATCCAGACATCCCCACAAACGGCCGGCGAGGCCACCCTCCAAACAGCCCCACAAACGGCCGGCGAGGCCACCCTCCAAACAGCCCCACAAACGGCCGGCGAGGCCACCCTCCAGACATCCCCACAAACGGCCGGCGAGGCCACCCTCCAGACATCCCCACAAACGGCCGGCGAGGCCACCCTCCAGACATCCCCACAAACGGCCGGCGAGGCCGCCCTCCAGACAGCCCCACAAACGGCCGGCGAGGCCACCCTCCAGACATCCCCACAAACGGCCGGCGAGGCCACCCTCCAGACATCCCCACAAACGGCCGGCAAGGCTGCTCTCTAGACGGCCCCACAAATGCCCGGCGAGATCGCCCTTCCGAAGTCCCACAAACGCCCGCCGAGGCTGCCCTCCAGACACCCCCACAAACGCCCGGCGAGGCCACCCTCCAGAAGGCCCACAAACACCCGGCGAGGCTGCTCTCTAGACGGCCCCACAAACGCCCGGCGAGATCGCCCTTCCGAAGTCCCACAAACGCCCGCCGAGGCTGCCCTCCAGACACCCCCACAAACGCCCGGCGAGGCCACCCTCCAGAAGGCCCACAAACACCCGGCGAGGCTGCTCTCTAGACGGCCCCACAAACGCCTGGCGAGATCGCCCTTCCGAAGTCCCACAAACGCCCGCCGAGGCTGCCCTTCAGAAGGCCCACAAACGCCTGCCGAGGCCGCCCTCCAGACGGCCCCACAAACGCCCCGCAAGACCGCCCTCCAGACAGCCCCACAAACGCCCGCCGAGGCCACCTGCACACAAGCCCATATTGGCATAGGCAGATTCAGGACTGTGCACCCTTTCATTGCCAAGTGGCCTTTGCCTGTCTTTTCTGGTCTTTTCTGGTCTTTTCCTGTTCTTGTTTTTGTTATAGTTGTCTAGGGTGCCCCCCCCCCCCCCCCAGGAAGTCACACATGCGGGGGCCTGTCACCTGCTTATTTATTCTCTAATTTACTTTTCTCCTCTGGGCACTTTCTGGAAACGAGCTGCAGTAATTCATCCCCAAACTTATTTTGCAGCCCCGGAGCATGATGAGAAGCTAAAGCCAGGGGGTCATGGCTGGTAAATAGCAGAAGTAACCAGGTTGAATTTAATTATTTGCATTATTTTCACCATCATACTGAGGCACGGAGGTTGGTGGCTTCGCAGGCCCAGCAGGGGACGCCACCTTGCATCTGCTATCATGTGGCGTTTCTCCACATGGCTGTATTCAGCTGTCCCTCATGGCTACATGATACGTGTTAATCAAATAGATTGGGGGGGGGGTTGTTTTTGTCAGCAGTTTTTCAGTGATGCTCCCAGTCTGCCAGTTTTGAGTTGCATGGTCTTGCTGAGCGCAGATGTGATATTCTTCATATTTGTAATATTGCATTCAAAATGAAAAGATCACACATTGAAATATGACATGCTGACATTAGAAGCTGAAATATGATATCCTCACAGGTCACAAATTTATATATCTCCAGAGGAAACACACAAACAAGTAAGGACAGGGTGTCTGTGTGTGTTTGTAATTATTACATTGTTACAAATTATTACAATTTCCTCACAGTGTTATAAAAAAAAAACTTTTACATTAGGGGTGAATTTCTCTGGTCCCCACAAGGGAAACCTCAATTTTATAATAAAATAAATAAATAAATAAATCTGTGAATGCAGTCAGAAACCTAAAAATGCCAGAAGGCTTGTAGGCTTGTACTTCGTTTGGTTACTTACGGTTAAGGGGTGGGTTGGGGCTAGGATTCTCATACTTAGAATTAGGGTTATACCCATAGAAATGAATGGAGAGTCCCCTTAAAAATATGAATACATGCACTGTGTATGGTGTGAGTGTGGGAGACCAGCGATGGCTTGGCGTCCTCCCTCATCCTGACGCTCTTCCTCTAACTAGGGGACTTGTCACAGTGGTACCATTGTGCTGTTCCAAGTCCATACAGTATTTATGGTGGGGAAGTCAGCTTAGTTAATTATCTGAGGCTCAAAGGGCTTGCATGGCCAGTAAACCAGAGCTTGAAGCAGGCTGGAATCTCCCAGAATAACTAATAGCTATGCTAAAAATGCTGAGATGGTCTGGGGGACGGACACTTGTAGATGCACTAGAAGCTAGCTGTAGTGATAGGTGTCTTGCAATAGCATACACTTCCTTGTGATATGGGGGAGAGAGAGGCAAGGAGTGTGCAGTGACTGCAGCATGTTGCTGCACCCACCACATGACAAACCATCTCAGGGAACCTGATTTCAGTCGTGTAGTGGGTGATACCTCAGCTCCACAGTAGTTTGCTTTTTCTGGTGAGTACCAATCCTGACACCAATTCACTAAATTTCATTTCTAAATTGGAGGACAATCATGTAAATAAACATACCCAGGACAAAGCAATTGCAGATTAAGGGCCTTGCTCGAGGGCCAAATGAAGTAGGATCATTCCTGGAATTCACGGGATTCAAACCGGCAACCTTCTAGTGCCGCAGCCTCAGAGCCACCACTCCACCCACATGTGCTATTGGGTGTTTTTTTTTTAGTAGCACAGGTATGCCAGCTCGAGTTTAATACAGCCAGAAGGGTAATTAATCTAGCCACAAACAGCACAGCAATATACTGCTAGCCACATGCTAACGCTATCCAGAACCCTATCCCTGACAATGGCAGCAGGACCTGGGCTGCCTTAAAGCGCTCAGGATGGCCCGTTCATCTCGTCTTCCACGGGAGGCTTCATATTTTTTTCAAAGGAGAAATTTCTGGAAAACAGTTTCATGCAATCCTAAACAAAAACACTGTACTGGGTAAGCAGTTGAAAGACGGGAGGATGTTTAAGTTGATGTAAATTAGTTGTTCAAAAATTTGACAGTTCTGTCCAGATAGAGACATTTCTGAGGGCTTACTCACTATGTTCCTCTAAATGCCTTCTTGCTGAGTGATTTCTACCCTTTCCTACAATGCCTGGTTTTGGTAGACCAGGGTGTGCTGATGTGGAGAGTATGCTGGTATTATCACACAACCCCGGCTGACTTCTTGGCTGTAACATGCTGGTTTCTCTGGGCAGGGCGGTTTGGAAACCCACAGTGTCTTTTATTACAGCCATGTGAGAAGGACCAGGACCCCGTGTATCTGGGCATGGCTTTATATGCATGGCAGTGCCAGGAGTGTCCAGCAGAGAGCAGCATTGCCCCATCCCGCAATCTGATTAATCTCTGAGTTTGCTGAAAAGAGTCTGACTACAAATCGTACTGATCCTGCCGGTTTCTGATAGGTTTTCGCTGCCAGGCATTATTAAAGGTTGCTTTAGATAACACTCCCTCTTCTCGAATTTTTTTGTCCCCTTTTCTCCTGTTGGGGATTGATCTGTGCATTAAGGAACCAAATGCTGTGATGCGGGGAATGTGATCACAGCCTAACGCTGCTTAGTCTGTCCTTCAGTTCTTGCAGCCTGTAGAAGCAAAGAGCGTCTTTGATGGTATGATCATAGTCTGGGTGAGCAGATGGTACAAAAGGAGTGTGACATAATGGCTCAGCCTGCCGGCGTGGACAACAACAACGGTGACACCGGCCCACTGCCTTTTTAACTCTATTTCACACGTTACGTGAGTGTAGCAGGAGATGAATAAAGATACCTTTAATGCAAACGGATGAGGGTGTTCTCTCTTACTGGAGAGAGATGTGTTAATGTCCTTGTGTGCGCGATTATGTGAGTGTGGTCTCTCTTATGGAGAGAGATGTGTTAATGTCCTTGTGCGAGTGCTTATGTGAGTGTGGTCTCTCTTACTGGAGAGAGATGTGTTGATGTCCTTGTGCGCACGTTTATGTGAATGTGGTACTTTACTGGAGAGAGATGTGTTAATGATCTTGTGCGCGCGTTTAAGTGAGTGTGGTCTCTCTTACTGGAGAGAGATGTGTTAATGTCCTTGTGCATGCGTTTAAGTGAGTGTGGTCTCTCTTACTGGAGAGAGGAGTTAATGACCTTGTGCGCGCGTTTTAGTGAGTGCGGTCTCTCTTACTGGAGAGAGATGTGTTAATGTCCTTGTGCATGCGTTTAAGTGAGTGCGGTCTCTCTTACTGGAGAGATGTGTTAATGTCCTTGTGCATGTGTTTAAGTGAGTGTGGTCTCTCTTACTGGAGAGAGGTGTTTAATGTCCTTGTGCGCGCGTTTTAGTGAGTGCGGTCTCTCTTACTGGAGAGAAATGTATTAATGTCCATGTGCACGTGTTTATGCATGTTTATTGGACTACAGTCCAGCGCAAACTAGCTGATGAATTAGCTGCCAGGATGCGTGCCAAGTATGATTGTTCAGAGGGGAATTCCGCTGGAATTTGGCCATTCTGTACATGTTTATCATGTTTGCTATCCTGCTAATTTAGTGTAATAATACAATGGATATTTTTGTCTTGTGCTTCCAATCACATGGCTAGAAGTCGCTACTTAATAACAAATCTCACTATGCTACAAAAGCAGGTCTGGGCCAGCTGCTAATGTAGTGGCAATTGCATATAAACAGTGAACTGTATGGGTTTATTTTCAATATTTTATGTTCAGATTTATTCACTTCCATGTGAGCACTTTTTCTCCTTGTAGACAGTCGCACTTCATATTTTTCATAGCACATATGACACACGGAACATTGCAGTAACTTAATACAGGTAGGAGGGATCCAGACACATAACCATTTATCCCAGACAGTAGCATGCAGAGCTGTTCCCAGACAGCATGGGGCACAAGGCTGGGGTTCACCCTGGACAGGATGCCAGTTTGTGTCAGTTTTGAAGGCTCATCTAGTTTTACAGTACAGACTGAATCTTGTCTCCTTGTGAAATACAGATTTCTCTGATTACCTATGCCCGTGTGGTGGACATGGTCAGATTTTTGGGTTCGGTTTCCTTTCATGAGTCTCTCATTATCCACAATGTCGCCTCTCTTACCTGTCTTCCTGCAGAACGACAAGGGCCAGTGTCCTGCTGACGTGGTACCCGAACCATTGGACATGCCGCTGGAGATGGCCGATGCGGCCGCCCAGGCCAAAGCACTGCGGAGTCTGCTGAGGGAGGCTCTGCCCCAACTGCGGTACCCCGGCGCGCCCCCGGCTCCCGGTGTGCTCTCGGACCATGCCAGGACACAGCTTCTCAGCATGGGCATCCGGCTGGGGGATCGTGTGGTCATCGCGGGGCAAAAGGTCTGTCCGGCAGCATAATCCTTCTCACTTCCACTGAACCCGTTATGATTAAATGAGTCTTCTGGTACACCTGGTACAGGCTCTTGGACAGCCCATCTGTACCAGGATGGCACTATCCTGGAGGGTAAATTCCCGAGGCCAAATTCCCATTGGCGTTGTCCTGGCCCAGCCCGCGTGTTTAATTCAGTCTCTTGGCACAGCATCCTCCTCAGCAAAGCGATCCCAGATAAGCTCGCATAAATATTTATACAAATATGCCCAGGTTCTGTGGGGCGCTTCTAGAAGGCTGCCAGATGGACTTCACAAGCACATCCGCTTTTCAAGTGGGGTTAAGACAACATTGGCAGTGATGGCAGACAGAGAACAACAATCACTCTGAGAAAGCAGTGTTACCACGTCCGAGCTTTGATAAATACTTGTGTCTGTCGTTGTGGTAGATGTACTGTAGAGGCTTTAAGGTGAAGTAATGGGACGAGTGTCGAACATCTGTAAATCAATGAATTTCTGAAAGTGGAAAATCCACCAAGGGGTAGTATTTTGCAGTGAATGAGATGGTGATAATACATCTAGGAGTGCAGTGCAATGCACGTTAATCCAGCATGTATCCGTATCTGGTAATGCCCGTTCTGTCACTGCTAGCCACCCACCAGCTGCAGGCTGGGGTGGGGGGGGGGAGGGGGACGGGACTCAGTAACTAAGTCTCACACTGCGTGTGAGATCGCAGTGACTTGGGGGAGAGTCGGCACTTTGATTGGCCAATCATCCTTCTAACAGGCCGGCGCTGGCCCTCCGTGCTTTTCCCCTTTCTTACTGCCACAAGGCTTTCAGGTTTCTCCAGACGCGGAGCCGTATACAGGAACAAAAAAGGACATGATTGTTTTTAAAGCGCCGTGGCTGGACTGCTAAAGAGTAGCTCTGAGCGCCTGTGCTCTGAATGCTAATTCCGCCGTGTTTTTCACCTTTAGGGATTTTTAAATGAGCTACTTGTTTTTCCTTTTAATTTCACTTCATGTTCAGCTGGGCAGCACGTGTGGGAACACGTGTGCGTGTGCCTGCGTGTGTGGGTCCGCGTTTGCGTCCAGGTCCGCGTGTGCGCGCGCGTGTGGGTCCGCGTGTGCGTGTGGGTCCGCCTGTGTGTGTGCGTGCGCGTGTGGGTCCGCGTGTGCGTGCTCGTGTAGGTCCGCCTGTACATGTGCGTTCGGGTCCGCGTTGCGTGTGCGTGTGGGTCCGCGTGTGCGTGTGCCTGCGTGTGTGGGTCCGCGTGTGCGTGCGCGTGTGCGTCCGAGTCCGCACGTGCGTGCGCGTGTGGGTCTGCGTGTGCGTGCGCATGTGGGTCCGCCTGTGCATATGCGTGCAGGTCCACGTGTGCATGCACGTGTGGGTCTGCGTGTGCGTCCATGTGGGCATGTGGGTCCGTGCGGGTGCGCGTGTGCGTGTCGGTCCACGCGCCGCATCCCTGCCACGCCACATCAGGAATTCTAATGCAGTGCCATGTGTGTCTGTGTCCGCCCAGGTCGGCACCCTGCGATTCTGCGGCAGCACTGAATTCGCCGGGGGCCAGTGGGCCGGGGTAGAGCTGGACGACGCTGAGGGCAAGAACAACGGCTCGGTGGCCGGAGTCCAGTACTTCACCTGTCCACCCAAACATGGTACCTCTCACTCCTACTACTCGATCGTCAGTATCGATTCACTTGCCTCGGAGTCTGCCAGCACTTGTAATTTTACGTGCTTTTTTGATCTTTAAAAAAAAAATAAAAAATCGCCATGGTTTTTTCCAACTCTCTTAACACTCCCCAGCACTATTGCATGGATCTGCGGTACATGCAGTCGTGGAGGCCTCCAGTATAGTCACTATGCCACCTTTATGTGGTCATTATAACCCAGAGCATACTTTGGGCTCAGGAGGCCCCGCCCTGTACTCAGATCGTGATGAGTAGGCACAAGCTCTGCTGGTTCCTGCCCATCCCAGTAATCGCTGCACTCCTCTTTACAGCTTGCAGGTGAATTACTGAGTTAAATTTTGCCTCAGACTGAAATTGATTTCTTTCACCAAACACTGTCCTGAATATCCAGGAGACAGGCAGCCAAATAGCTGCCCATTTGCGCTTATGTACCCAGAGGAAATCAAAGTGTTCCTTACATAAACTGCCATCATTTCCTTTAGGTTCCTGCTGCTCCAAACAGCCTTTGTTTTTTATATCCTTCTTCTCCTGTGAGGATCTCTGAAAAAGTGTCACCAGGTTTCGGATCTCAGTATTACAATATGCACTTACTTGGTTCAGTATTTATTTTGACCTTTTTTTCACCTACTCTCAGGTATTTTTGCCCCACTGTCAAAAATCAGCAAACCCCCAGAGAGGCGTAAGCATGCCACTGTGCGAAGCTCCACCCCTGGCCGCCAGGCCCGGCCTGACCTGTCGCATGTGACCTCCAAGATCAACACAGGTACTTCTGTGCACGTCCCTGTCCATGCCTTCAGCTCCACATTCCAGCATGCAGTCAGTGGTCACAGGAAAGCTCTAGGTCTGCTGTCACCGGATCACCGGCTTAGGGAAGACGCAGGTGAATGATACGAATGCAGAAAGGAAGCTTTTCCCCAAGCAGAGTGCAGACGCAGCTCCCTGTTTACGGAGTGTCCGCCAATGGGACAAGTCGACGATTCTACTTCACGCTCTTACTTACGGTCACCTAAGGGGCAGGCTGATACAGTCTAACCCTAACCCTAACCCTACCGAACATGTGCAGATTCATTACCCCGGAAGCATGTGGCTCAAATCGTGATAAAAGCAATCGAAAAGAAAGCAGTAGCATGTCTGCCAGCGAGTGTCTGTGAGTGGCAGGGAAAGGACCTTCGTCGTGTAAACACAGGAAGCATAACACACTCTTCCATGTCCTCATAAACGTGCCACGTGAAGATCACAGAGCCCCCCCCGAAGAGGGAGGTCCTGCACGAACCCATGACTCAAACACCTGTGCTGCGTCACACTGACACAGCCCATAATTCCCGCCCGGCGCCCCTGCCCATTCTACGTAAGTGGTGTCTTGGCTGCTGGGGATATACTATGGTCATATGCTGTAATTCAGTGACGCTCGCAGGATCTTAAATTATATAAAGGAAGAAGAATGTTCCTGGAAATGGTGTCACAACTACCATCTCTTGTAGTAAACAGTACTTTAAAATTTTAGTTGTTTATTTTTCCCCAGGGCACCACTGGAGCGGATATGAGCAAAAGAGCCGGCCTAAGAATCTGGAATTCTGTGAGAGCTCCCCTGATCGATTGTCCAATTAAGCAGGTTTAATAACCCTGCCATGGCCGTTCTGAGTGACCAGCTCGTAATCCATCACAGGTTGTGGAGAAAATAAGTGTGTGTGTGTGTGTGTGTGTGTCCAGACGATGGCTGCGTTCCCTGCTATTGACAGTCTGACTCGTACTCTGGCTTGGTCTGTGTGCCAGGATCTGCATTGGGTTTATTATCGTAACGGTAAAGTACAAGTCAATGAGGTGGCCCTTGACACACAGAAGCCTCCAGTGGGGCTGCCAGGATTCTGAACATACAGGAAAAATAATGTTTCTTTTTGGTCTTTGGTCTATTATACGGTGCTTTTTTTGCCAACGTGCAACTTCACCATACTGTCAAAGTCCGCCCTGGCTGCTCGCTGACCCGTGAACGCGACGTCTGATTCCTGTCCGGCCACGAGGTAGTCAGTCTGCTGGCGCTCTGGGTGTGCGGAGGGAGGGGGGGGGAGGCAGGCGGGGGGCTTCTGGCCTCGTAAAAGTCATTGTTAAAGGTCAGCCTAGAAGCGCGGAATTCAGAAAGACTGGCGGGGTGCCGCCCGCCTATTAATACAGCCAGCGAGTATCGATAGAGCACATCCGTCTTTCAGGTCTGCGGTGTGGGTCCAGTGGTATGATAAATGTACTCTTCACATGATCTCTTTTGTTAGTCATCAGATACTAAAATGCGTTTAAGAAAAACCTCCGCACTCCTGCACTTCGCTGCTGGACGACATGCCCCTCAGCCTATCGCGGCTCTGCTGCCATTTCTCCACTGATAGTTTTTTTTGTCACTGCGCACCATTAAATTAGAAAAACAAAACCTGCTTAGAGCAGTTTAAAGGTTGCCGACCTGATGCGTGTTCACAGTGTGTTCGGGTTTAGCCTGGGCTCACCCCCTCGCCCGGCCCTCTGGGGGCAGCATAGACAATGAGCTCTTTTCTTCTCTCCTGCTCTCTCTACCTGGCATTCTTCTTCCTCTCCCCCGCCCACAAACTGAAGAAATTTGTGTACAGTCAGCTTCTTGCTTAAAAGTAAAAGCCTGTCTCACCTGGGGATTGAACTTTTGCTGTCTGCCCAGCTTCTTAATGTAGTTTTTTTTTCATTCTTTGCCGTCTTTGGTAAGTTGTGTTTCTTTTTGAGGTTTTGGGGGTCAGATGTTTCATCCAACAACGGAACACTCACCAAGCAACAGGTCTCTCCAGTCCCAATGGACCAGTAGGTCTCAATCCTGATCCTGTTCCTCCCCTCGCCAGAATGTTTTCATTTCAACCCACACTGCTTTCAACCTGCCACATCTATTACTATCCTATTAAGAACAATTTGAGCCTGATTAGGGTTGGAATATAAACATTTGGAGGGCGGGGCAGAAACAGGATTGCAATAGATGATGTCTGAGACAGGTGCTGCAGATGCTGTAATGCTTCATCTCGAATAACGTTTTGAAATTGATCCACTGAGCACAAGCCCCGTCTCTGAGTGGATTGTACTCCAGACAGCTGTGTGCCGGTGGTCTTTGCGACTGACGTCCCCCTGAATCAACACATGTAACCACGGCCTCTCTGTGGTCAGAATCCACCCATCTCCTAACGTTAGGCAAACCTTGTGCTTAATGGCCATCTCAGATGCTTAATTAATGAACTCCTCAGTCTGTGAAGGTCCATCAAAGTTAAAGTGTAATGAGGGCTGCATTCCAGAGGTTTCCGGAACCGTTAAATTGAAGAGCTTGCTCTGCTTGGCTCATTTGAAGTGTTAGATTAGGCTGTTCCCTTTATAGACCTGGACGAGGAGACACAGAAAAGTAGCAGGATTAAGATGTGATCTGAAACGTTCCTGCGGTAGGACCCTGAGCCGCGTGCCCCGTCCCCCCCGCGTCCGCGCAGGGTCCAGTGGCGGGTCCAGCGGTGCACTGTACCGGGAGCGTACATCCCGTGTCACGCCGAGCTCACGGTGGTGTGTTTGTAAATGCCTTCAGAGCGGGGCGATCACCTGCTGTTTGCCTGCACCCTCTGCTCCTCATTTTTCCCCCTATACTGATCCCCTGTCTGCCTCTCCCCCCCCCCCTCTCCTTCTCTCTCCCCCCCCCCCGGCTAGGTGCTCTGTCTCTTAGCGGTTCTTCCTCTTCCTCCTCTCTGGACTCCAGACACGGTTCTAATTCCCGGACTCGCCCGTTTCCCCGGCAACGACCCCCCGCTCGGCCGCACAGAGAGCGAGCATCACTCATCCCTAAAACTGCTTCTGCGAGTGCCCCCCCCTCAGCCGGTGTGTCTCAGTGGGCAATCCTATTCCACACCAACACCCGGGGCACAACCCTAACCGCCCCCCCTCCACAAACGCATACACATACACACATTTGTATTCATATCTTTGTGGAGACCGTTTATTCATTTCTATAGGCGTAACTCTACTCCCAAAAATGACAGCCTTAGCCCCGACCCAGCCCTAACCTTAACCATAAATAAACAAACTAAATATAAGATTTTTGGGATCTAATATTTTTAGTTTATTTTGACTGTATTCACAGATTTTTATGAAATTGATGTTGTCATAATTAGACACACGCACGCACGCACACACACAGAAAGTGTCAGCCTCTGATATCAGCAGCAGAGGTGTCTGTGCCGATCTGCGCTGTACATCTTACTTATTCTGCACATCACTCCATTTGCCCTTGCCAGTGGTGTCTCTCTTTTGACGATACTTCTATTCATTTTTCATTTCTTGCTGCATTGAAAAGGTTCAAGCCAGACCAAGATGGTGGTGGAACATTCAGTCCGAATCAAATCACATCTCGCATACAAACACAAACGTACCAATTGGACTAGTTAGGCAAACCACCTGAGTACTAATTATTGCAGCTTGCTGCTTTAGTAAACAGAGCAGTCATGAAATTAATTTTGGTGCCATTGCCTTTTGTATGTCTGTCCTCAGTTTCACCTTCAGTCTCTGCTCTAATAAAATGGATTTCATTTTGTTTTTATTTTTTAATGTTTTTTTTTCTTCAATAAAATATATAACTATCATAAAATATTTTACAACGCCATTGTGGTGCAGATGTACAAAGAGCGGGCTGATTTCATCGTGCATGTGCTTGAGATTGTTGCCATGGTGACGATGCGCCCACCGCAGGTTCCCGGAGCAGGACGCCCTCTGTCAGCAGCTCGCTGTGTGACAGCCCTGATGTGAGGCTGGGCGAGCGCGTGCTGGTGGTGGGCCAGCGTACAGGGGTCGTGCGCTTCTGCGGCAAGACTAACTTCGCCCCAGGTGAGGGCGCTTCGCCTGATACTCTGCCATTTTATTTCCTCCTTCCTGAAATCCTGAAATCTCGCACCTTAATATTGTACCTTTTCTGTGATATTTCACATAAAAGATCCGATAGTACTATCATAACAGCAGATTAAACAATTTTAGCTAGTTCAGCAGCGCATTGTCATGTATGGATCTGTTTGGTGCTCCAGGTTTCTGGCTGGGAATCGAGCTGGACAAGCCGAGCGGGAAGAATGACGGCTCGGTGGGTGGGGTGCGCTATTTCACCTGTCCTCCCAAACATGGCATCTTCGCCCCGCCCTCACGCGTGCAGAGGTGGGTTTACGTCCACCCCCCTGAAAATCAATACATCTCTATATCGCTATTAGACTAATTAAGCGAATATAGTAACTGTACAGTTGGTTCAGTAACTAGTTACATAAGATATACTCCAATTTATGCTGCTATTCAGAAGTGTAATATAGTTTCATAAAGTACTTGAACATTCAAAATTTGTGTCTCACATTTTTTACAAGCTTCACACATGACGACAGCAGTTATGTCAGTCCCGAATTACATGGTATGTTAGGAGGGAGAGATCAGCTCCGGGAGCCAGCAGATTTGTTTTTTCTTTTGTAATATCTGCAGTTCTGTAACGTATATCTTCTGCCTTGTATCTCCACACTCTGTGGTTATTTGCGGCTTTTCATTACGCTGTTAATGGCGGACGGTGTTGTGCAGCTCCCCGCCTTCTCGGCGGCCCTCTCGCTCGCCTGCAGCCCCGCAGCCCCACTCCGCGATAAGCTCTGTTTTTCTGTCCGGTCCGTCTTTCTTTTAATTAACCTTCAGGGCGGCTGGGCCACTGCAGAGCTCCACAGTGCTGGACTGGCCTAATGGAGACCTCGCTGACTCTCTTCATCTCCGAGTGTAATACCAGCCTTGCTCTTTCAATTCTGTGCTATTTTTCTCCTGGTCCTCAGCTATCAGCAGCCCTATTGAAACCCCCACCCCCCCTTCAGACTTCAAGGCCCCTGCAGGATGTAGACAGTAGCGAGGCGTCAGCTCACATGAAACATACCATCTCGTGGCTCTGTATATGCTGTAGCGGCTACTTCTGGAGGGAGTACGTGCTTGAGTAAATGAGCATGTGGAGGATGTATGTACCCGATGTGTCTCTTTCATCCCAACTCCAGGATCCATGGCTCTGTAGACTGCCTTTCCGAACTGTCCTCCTCGAGACTCAACAAATCATTGGGCGGTGGGTCTTTAAAAATTGCATCAATATTTCATTTTTAATTGGGTGCCATATGTTTGAGTGCATGCCCTGCGACGGATGACTGTTCCCCGCTTTATTGCGTCACCTTCAGTGACAGTGATGCAGCCAGTGATGCAGCTTCTTTCCCCGCTGTCTGTCTGCCGTAGGTATCCGGCGTACCCTCAGCAGCTCCTCGGCCTTCTCCATGCAGAAAGAGCAGAATCGCAGGAGTCCTGTCAGCAGGTACGCAAGCAGCCTATTCCTGCGAATTTTTAAGTGTCCATGTGGCAGACGGATCCAGAGTCTTGCAGGCTGATCAGAGTGAATGGTAATACAGTATGTCATACATGCATGCAGGGGACCAAGGTCACCACTTATCACCGCGGCTGGAATTGGTACAGTCATCAGGGCTGGCAGAAAACCTGCTCAATCCCAGAAACAGTCAGAGAACACGAGTCCACTTACCCTGTCGGGGGATTTCTGGGCCAGGCCAAACATGGTGCCGTCGCCCTTTAGCACGGTACTACCTGGTGCCCCCAGATAAAGGTGTGCTTTCTGAGGTAGCCCGTTCCTCACGTGGCATGAAAGAAAAGGTCTCTCCTGAATCAGAGCACCTTGCAGGCTTTCCATCCGCCCAGCCAGTGACAGGCCGAGACCCACTTAGACCTCCTATGGTTTAAACTCAGAAGAGAGATTTCATATAATGTAGGTCAAGACTGCGCTGAGAAGTACAGTAGATCCATATTTTGACTGCGAAATGTTCTCTGCCCCGGCCACATCGGCACCATGACAGGAGTAGCATGACGTAATGGGACAGGCTTTGGCGGTATCATTTTTAATGAGGGCCATCGCAATAAAGGCTTAAACAAGGACACTGTTCTCTCTCCGCCTGCTTTCTCTCAGGACACGGACGACCGTGTTGAGGCAGCGGTGGAGTGCAGCGGGGTCTGGGTCCCCAGGAGGAACGGACGGGGGGGCCAAGCTACACGTGGGCATGCAAGTCCTGCTGTGTAGCGCGAACGAGATGGCCGTGGTGCGCTACCTGGGCGCGGCCGACTTTGCACCAGGGCTATGGCTGGGCCTGGAGCTCCGGGGGCCCAAGGGTAAAAATGACGGCTCCGTGGAGGGACGTCGCTACTTCAGCTGCAGGCCGGGGCACGGGGTCATGGTGCGGCCCAGTCGGGTCACCTATCGAGGCATAAATGGGGCCAAGCTGGTTGATGAGCTCATCTGAAGAGAGGGCTTGTGCTCAGCTGGCTCCGGGGGGAAGGTAATGATCTGCAAGCCACGGCAATCGACTAAACACTAGTGACTTAACGTTCTGTAATAAAATTTAGTTTATTACTGTTCCTTGGTGATGGAGAGAGCAAAGTACCGGAAGTGACTAGGAGATCTTAGACAAAATGTGATTTAGTGAAATGAGACTCTCCTGGAATGAGACGTACCAGGCTGTACAAGAGATTCCCCCTAAATCTTAGTGCTGGGCCTTGCTCACCTCCGTCTGGTGCTTGTACTCCAAGGCGCAATCAGACTGGCCTGGTCTCAGCAGTGGCAGGGAGAGAATCTCCACAAGCAGGCGCTTTCCATCACTCAGATTGGCAAAACCCTGGTAGCACTTTAAAATGGCTCGTAGCACGTTGTTAACCTGATATAGCAACTGTAGCACTTAACTACTGATCTCTACTGAAACATAGGCAATGGACTTGGCGCGTTGTTGCTGTAGGTAATGTGAATGACTATCATTGTCCTATAAAGCGTAATAGACCAACAGCACTTTATTAACATTTTTGCTGAAAAGAAAAGTCTGAGAATTGTCATCTAACAGATTTAGCTGCGACGTTTCTTATTATGGACATGCACCAAATGTCAGGGTTATCTGACCAAAAAATGTAAATTATGTTGTTCTACTGTTCAGCTGTTTTCAGGGTGTGGTGAGTGTGGAGCTAAATCACAAAGATGTTATTAATAATGGCTTGTTTCACTGAGTAGAAAAAATGAACTTAAATGTCACCAGTAAGGATGGGTCTCATAGTCATGTGACTGTCACGTACACGATCATAATTGATCTTGATCTTGGGAAAGATCTCTGGCCAGGATCTCACGCCTCCTTCACACATACCTGCAAAAGCTTCTTCATCATCCATGTGACGCTGACAGTTGGAGGCCTTAAGCAAACCGCTGTTAATCCCATCTTGGGCCTCTTGGTCAGGGTAGCAGCACTGTGGGATTTCATGCAACAGCGCTTGATGCTGAAGGACGTGTCCAAGACTGCGACAGGGTGGGGCAGGCCGCCGGGCACGGACCCGTGTATCTACCAGATGGTTGTCGGGTCTCTGGTAAAGGAGGCGGCGCCGTCCTTGGCAGCGTGACAGCCGTGAGCCCTGATTACTCACATTACCGCACTGCTCAGATCTTCCAGCCTGGATTCTCCACTGTATGTATGTAAGTCTTGCGACCATATATATAGAATATAAGAGGTGTGTTTTGGCTTGTCAGATGTTAGTAAACTGCTAATTAATTTGTATTTTAGTAGCATACTCTACACATTAATTGTAAAAATAATTTGTAAAATAAGACATGAATAAAAATTTGTATTTCAATAATTCTAACTACAGTTTTTGGCACGAATCTGAAGGCTTCACGAAGATCAGTGTTTGCCTGTTAGGGATTTGTTCAGATTTTACATAAATCACAACAAGACAGACTGACTATTTACAGGCCATTGAAAAGAAAACAACCGAAAACATGAACAGTAATAACTTCTCGCAAACAGAACCTTAATTTCCCAAAATAACCTGTATTTTCTTTTTTTCTTATAATACACAATTCAGTCAGGATCATTAGGACATTGTACTGTGAATGTTACCTGTGCTCCAGGTTACTGGCGAAACTTACAAGGGCGTAAGCTAAACGGCTTTCAAACCTGCCCCCTCCCACTCTGGCTGCTATACTCTTAGCACACGGGGGCTTGTATTCGTTAGCCAGATGTTTTACCCTGGGTATATCTACAGGCTTTTTTTTTCTTTCTTTTTTACCAGCATCATAATATATTTCATAATTACAATATAGTACAAGAGCAGTTACAGTAGTATTAGCAAGAAATTGCCAATTTTCAAATAAAATCAGAGAGTATGTTTTTTTTTCCTTTTTCTTTTTTTTTTATCATCCTGCTATGCAAAAGAATCCAATCAGACCAGAGGGGGAAACAGGGAGCGACCAGCTTCAGACCAGTTTCAGACCAGCTTCAGACCAACTTGTATTCGGACAGCATCTGGCTGAAGAATGTGTATCCCAACCCACACCATGACAGCATAATCATTTCCACAGACATGCTCTACGGCGCCCCCTTGCCTTTTGGTACAGCATTCATTTAGAAATTTCTTTCTATGTAAGGCCTCGAGGGTCCCGAAAGCTGTACTGGAAGCACAGAGAGCCCAGCAGGGCGGGGTGGGGGGTGCGGAATATAATGGGGCTATACTGGTGCGTGGTCCGTACCCGTCTTCTAGCATTTTGGGTAGATGCCGCATACAGCCTTACTGTCCAGCATTTGCCTTAACAAATGCCGATAATTGCTTCCATGAAACATTCACTTTAGTAATTACGCCTGACTGCAGTAATTAAAATAAAATCTCTGTTGGTTACTGCGATCAGCTTTATTTCTGAAAGTTTTTTTTTTTTTTTCCTGTTATCTCTGGCATAATGACTAGTCATAATGACTGGCAACATTTTCTGTAGTAAAGTTAATTGTGCAGATGAACAGAAATAATGGCCACCAAGTCACTGAAGCTCAATATGGCTACGAAACGATACACAGAATCAGAAACCTGGGCATTTTTACAAGAGAAATTAAAAATATTAAAACCCAATATTCAAAAGAATCTTAATTAAAAAGTCCACACACAATTCAAAAACAGTTGACTTTTTTTTCTTTGCAGTTGTATGACACACGGACTGAACAGTGGCCCTGGCTTTCCCCATGTTTATGGTAAACAGCCAACACACAGAGCAGAGGAGCAGTACATCTCTTTAAAAGCTATTTTCTGGCAGGCGCTGGCTGGCCATACCTTAAAGCCCCCTCCTGCACTCGCTTCCCAAGGCCGCAGAAGACATTTCAGTCATACATTTCCGCTTTTCACCACACAGTGAATGACGTTAGCAGTCCCTGCTTCTGTGTGCCATGGCTGTCATGTGGGATTCACTTAATTAATCGTCAGTTTTGAATTAAAACTCCGGCAGTTAAAAAGCCACCAGTCCGTAAGCGTACAAAACAGTACCAGGGTCTAAGGGGAAGCGACTGGTACATAACTCTGTCATAAATAATTTACAGAGCTTCCAAATAATAAATTAAGAAATTAATAAATAAACAGGCAGGCAGGCAAACATCAACAAACGTTATGAAAATGCAGCCAGAATCCCTTTGTCCAGCTGCCGATAATCCACGATTTTGCATCACCTCAGAGCTGCTATTATTTTCCTCAATGCTAATCTGCTTGAGATTCCCTTCGGGGGGGAATGAGAACATGGAAAAGAGTCAGACTCCACAGCTGGGTTAGTTAGACGACGGCGACAGCGAGCGCTGGACGGGGCCGCCCAGCTTGATTCAGTGGTGTGTACGTGTGACACGGAGAGGCTGAGTGGTACTTTTCCTGCACATGGGTATAGTATCTGGATGGGTGTACCTCTGGCTGTGGGGGGCAGGGACTGAGGACCATTGTGGATGCTAGAGTGAAGCGAGGGGCGCGTGTCAAGCACAGCTACCAAAACAGGTGCCATCAGCAGCAAAAAAGTGCTTCAACAGAACGCTTCTTAAGCTTGAAGTGAATCTCTTTGCCGTACAAAGGGTCTAGACCTTAAAAGGCAAATATACAGGACTAAAGGGCCCCTCGCCATGTCAATATTTTGCTCGCTCACCGAACGACCCGGTCCACTTGAGTTAGACGGCTCATTAAATACGGCTGGATGAGCACCACGATGCTTTCCGTCTTTCTGAGCTCCTTTGTGGCAAAGAAACAACAAACGCATTTGTCCTGCAGGAAGCGTGGGCACATCCAAGCGAAACAGAGGCATTATGGGAGCAGTGCAGAGGACGTGGCGAGATGCAGTGCAGCACAGTGTTTGCGTGAGCGTGGCTACGCGGGGTAGAGTCACAGCACGGTGGCGTTGTGCCCCTCCATCGTAGGCAGCCTGGGGTCCTGCATTGTGGCCGTCCCCATCGTGACAAGCAATGGTCGGCCGTCCTCCGGGACGCCCAGCCGTGCCATAGATACGGGCCTCTGGGAGGGGGGCACGGGTGGTGGGGGCGGGGCCTGAGCCACGAGGGGCTCCATAGGCAGGCCCTGCTCCTGGTAACCATAGCCGATGTTTCCGCATGGGAAGCGGCGCAGTCTGAAGAGAGGCACGGGAGGAAGGGATGCCGAATCCAAAAGGAGTGGGGCGGCTGTGGGGGTGGGGGGCGGTGGGGGAGGGAGCAGCGGCCGACAAAGGCCTTGGTGCTGCTGCTGGAGCAGCTGTTTGTGCTGGAGCTGCAGACCGGCGGCCTCCCCCACAGTCCGGCCCCCATGCTCCTGCCCCTCCCCCAGGGCCCTCCCCACCACCTGCCTCTGCTGCCTCCGCTGCTGCTGCTGCAGGAACCAGGAGCCATACGTAGGATTCCACAGGTTGGTGGGCTTGCCGTTGTGGCCCTCCTTCTCAGGGGGCTGGCCCTGCGTGAAGCCCAGGTTGACATGGCCGCCCTCGGCGCCAGGTTGGCCAGCGGCGGAGACAGGCTTGGCAGCTGCTGGCGGCCCCTGCGGCACCTGGAGGTGTGGGTAGCAGGGTGGAGGAGGGGCTGCTCCCAGGGCGGGTGGAAGTTCAGGACCTCCAGCGGGTTGAGGGCACTGCGGGGCCTGACTGGGTTGTAGCGGCACGTCTGCCTCTTTCTTGCACTCCCCCGTGGGAGCTACCTCCTGTCCCGGGACGCACACCAGAAGCGAGGGGGTACTGGGGTCTTCGGGCCTCATGGGCACACGCTCCTCCTCCTCAGGGAGGGGGCCATACTCTACGGGGAGGGGCACGGACACCACATCCGGGTCCTGGATAGGGGAGAAGGTGGGGCCGGGTGAAGGACACTTTCAGTCACTTAAGTTAGGCGACCATAGGCGATCTCTGGCATGCAAGAGTGATGGCTGGCCGACCTGTAAGCAATAGTCGATCCTCTCCAGGATGGTGGAGAAGTTCGGTCTGTCTTCTGGCTGATGCTGCCAACTCTGTGTCATTATTCTGTAACTGCAAGGGTGCACATGCGCAATCCAGTGTCAGAAGGCATGCAGGACACACAGATGTATGCCGGTCATTTTACGTTTTGGTTCTTAGTTCACCGTTTTGGGACAACACATTTGTCAACAATAGTTTGTAAGTCACGCTAAAACAGGGTCTGAGTAGTTAGAATATGTATCCCTGTGAACTCCGAATACATTACGCTTCAAAAATTAGCTGTCAGTGGTAATGCGCAGTGTAGGGTTATTTCCAGCTTCGGGTCTAAATCAGCGTCTTCGTTCTGTGCCATATGGCACAAAGTGTGTTACAGTTGGGGACCGCAAAGCGCTTGTAGTGACAGAGGCTGTAGGAGGCAACGTCTCAACCTGAACCACGACGGCAATGGAACGTGCACTCACACGGGCCCGGGGCAGTTCTTAGGAGGGTCCATTCTGCCCCCATTGGTGACGAATTCTAGCACCTCCTGGTTGCTGCGACTGGGGTAAGGCATGTAGCCCAGGGAGAAGATCTCCCAGAGCAGCACGCCGAAGGACCTGAACTCGCCGCAGACATGGGGAGGGAAAGGAGAGGGGTAGCACTTAAGGTGGAGGACGGGAATAAAGAGGGAGCTGCACAAGGCAGACGGTGACAGCAGCAGTGTAAGTCTGAGATCTGATACTGAGGAAAATGCCTTAAGCGAGTTCTGGATGAATCGGTTATGGAGTGCATGTTGTTATTCTGAAGCTCCCTAGATGGTGTGTCTGGCGAATGTGAATAACTATGATGAGAAGCTCCGTCAGGCTCCCTCTCCAGGCCCTGCTGCCCCCCCCCAATGGGCTCCATGGAACGCATCGATTACAGACGATGCTAACAGGACAAGCTAAGATTACAGTGATGCTAACAGGAGCAGACGGGGGAGAGCAGACAGAAGGGAGCGGGAAGAGTGTCTCCGGGGACACACAGATAGTCATGTGATCTGCATGTCTGGGTAAGCTCGCTGTGTGTGTGTGTGTGGGTGTGTGTGTCTGTCTGTCTATGTGGAGGCATGTGTCCCCACATAATAAAAACCTGTTACTTTGACCTTCTGGGGACAATTTTTTCAATCCCCACAAGGGGAAAAATCAATTAAAATTATAAAAATCTGTGACCGCAATCAAAAAATAAAAATGCCAAAAGTCTTGTATTTTGTTAGGACCTGCAGGTCAGGGCTGGGGGGGGGGGGTTATGGTCAGGGCTGGGTGGGGGTTATGGTCGTCATATTTGGGATTAGGGTTTTGCACATAGAAATGAGAGAGTTCCTATCAAGATACAGGTCTGTGTGTGCACAGAGTACAGGTCTGTGTGTGCATGCATGTGTGTGTCCTCACCAGGTGTCCGTCTTGGAGGTGAAAATCCCCTCCATGAAGGCTTCAGGGGGCATCCACTTGACGGGCAGCATCGCCCTACCGCCCTTCCTATAGTAACTCGCCCTATGGGATCGCACAGGCATGTGCACACAAGCACACGCACACACACGCACGCACACACATGCATACCGACATCAGTCAGCTTCTCGGAGGTTTCATTCCTTACAGCACATTACCTGCAGACAGCACCAGAGAGGGCATGACCAGATCTCCTCATAGAATAACAATGATGAGAGGCGGACTCGGAGTCCCACCGCCGTTGCCACGGCAACTAGCTCTCGCGCTTATCAATTAGGAGACAGATTCCATTTCACTACCCATATTTTCAGGGGTTTTTTTTCTGCTCGTAACCCACCCTTATTCCGCGAAACGCATCATGAATACAGACATTTCTGCGTTTTACATAACCTCACTTCACACTTCGTGTTGCATTCCTGTTTCCCTCCCCCCTCCACCATAACATCTATACACTGTAATTATATTCCATGAGTTCCATGTCTCTGGGTTTACTCCTCGACTGCGTTATCACCAGCCTTCTCAGCGCAGCACTGGACCTAACGCCCAAACTTCCCCACCCCGTACAACCAGCGCCTGCTTTAGTGCATGAGCGACCTGCAGCTGGTACTGCGTGGGCCCCGGGAGCTGGAGTAGGAGCTGGGTGCTGAGAGCAGCTGCTCCGCACATTCTGAAGGACACGGACTGACAGCATTAAGAGAAATCTGCCTGACTGGTGGGACCGTATACGTATCACAGTCTTCACCGTCTAACAGCACAGAAAGTCAGAGTGGGGAGGTTGATAAAAGACAAAGAGTTGAGCGAAGACTCCCGTTTGCCGTGTTACACAACCCTTTTCTATGTCTGTCACTTTGGAGACATTTAAGGTTTCAGGGGTGCATTAGACCACCACAGGAGGGACATACCCCTATGAACTTACATGTAAGGCACTGAACTGAAGGACAGGCTACAGGAAACACAGGAGTGGCAGACAGAGAGGACCAGACACTGAACTAAGGGTTAAGGAATTTGGACCCGGAACTTTATAAGGTCAGATCCCACAGTATTGTGCTCTGAACCATAGTGTAATGGGGATAATGTCATTAAAGGAGTTCATTAATTCATTAAATGTTCACGCTGTACGTCGTCTTTAAAAAAAAACAAGTGTCCATCAAGCAGCCGTGAGATTTATGGTCAGGTGAGTACACAGTCAGACAGAATTATTCTTTGTCCCGCATGAATAATCGGCAGTGTCTGGCTCCGATGGCTGGGACAGAGGGTCAGAGTGCGTCACACATCACGAGGAACGTGACGCAAAGCGCACCGGGACAAGTCCAACAGCTTTCTCTTTCACAGAAGCCTCTAGAGGACTCCCAGCATGAGATGGGAAATCAGCTCCGGCAATTAAAAGCCGCTCTTATTGTATTAATCCCTGAGGAATTGTGCGATTCGAATGCCTTCCAATCTTTTGCCACATTATTCTCAAAATGACTCACTCCAGGCTTTTACAGATATTTCAGGAAACTGGCAGATGTTGCAGTTTGTTTCAAATCTTGATGGTTAGTTGTAGCCTCTGGGTACCCAGATGGATACAGGTGTTTCAGGAACACAGCAGTAAAGTGTGGGATACAGTGAAAGGTTCCTATCAGATTCACAGCCCTGTTCCTCATCAACAGCGATCCCACGTCACCATGCATACCTGTATATATCTCTGGCCATCCCAAAGTCCCCGATCTTGGCCACTCTTCCCGGTCCTTTGCACGTCAGCAGGCAGTTCCGGGCCGCTATATCCCTGTAGGAAGACAGCAGGCATCAGTTGGCTGCGCCTTGCCGGGGAAAAACCCAATTTAAACGCTGACAGCTGTCTGCCACGAAGAGGACCCCGGTGAATTTCTGCCGGCGTGGACAGTCGGCCGGCGTAACCTCGGAAGCCATCATTCCGGAGGCAGCCCTGAAGGGGCTTCTCCATAAAGCAGAGGAGGCCCAAGGACGTCAGCAGATACTTCATGCCGATTGGGCTGAGTGTGAAAAAAGCTCCCCCCTCACCACCCGCCTGGAATCATTAGGCGGATTGATGATTTTATTGCACATGTTTCTGAAATGAGGCTTAATTGTCCTCATTTGTCATGGGGGGGCCTGTAGGATTTGAAGTTCAGGAGTGGAAACTTTAGTTGCAGGTACAGAGATTGGTGGTGGCGGTGGGGGGGGGGGGGGGGCAGCATCAGGCCCACACAGCAGAAGCTTCCTATCGCAATTGGGCCTCTGAGCCAGATCCTTAACCTCCTGAACAATGCCCCAGGGGTCCTGGGTGGGTGGCAGACCCCAAGCTTCACACTCACCTTTATATGTGTGTGTGTCTTTAAAAAGGAGAGCATGATGGGGGAAAACATATCTCTTCTAGTATATCTGTTCTTGTACAAATGCAAATAAAGCCTAATTTCTTTTCATTTCATTGAAATGCTTAAGAGCCTTGAATGTGTATCTCTGCAAAAGCTTGGTTTACATTACACTCTTAAAACACGAACAGTCCCCAGTCCCTGGTCATAAACACTCATTCAGCATAATGAAATTGGACTATATTTGAGTGGTTGTTGAGTTTCATCTAATGTAATGTTCTTTCAGAACGTGGGCGTACCTGTGGATGAACTGATTCTCCTCCAGGTACTGGCAGCCCCGAGCAATGTCCCGGGCCACGTTCAGCAGGTCCACCATGTTCAGGCTAGAGGGCTGGTCCTGTGTGTCGAGGACAGGCGTTAGGCCACTGAGATGTGGTCGGCTGGCCTCATGAGCTACGGTTAGGTCTGTGTTGGGGGCGGGGCTTACCACTCTGGGTCGAGTCTCTCTGAGGAAGCTCTTTAGGTCTCCTCCCGCCATGAGCTCCAGCAGAATGAAACGCGGCAGGGCTTGAAGACTGACGCCAATGCAGCGCACGATGTTCTGGTGGTTGAACTTACTGTTGGAGGTAAGTCGGTTTAGCCCAAGGGTGTCTGACCCGTCAATTGCAGCATGTTTCCAGGTCGATCGCGAGATGATTAATGGGTAATGCTTTATTTCACTGGTGGCCAACTGGTCGATCGCAATCGGCAAAATGTACTAAGAAGGACACCAAACCCTGGATTGTCAAAATATATTGACGGTCCCCAACCCGCTGATGATATAACATTCAGTAGCCCATTAGACTATTTTCTTTGTCACGGCAAAGTAAAAATTTCTTAAACCAGGGACCCCTGAAGGAAAGTAGGTAAGGACCGGCTACTGATGTTTTATGTAAAGCGGACAATAAAATCTCAAGATCAGTTTATAATATGTCCCCGTGGACCCCCGGTAAACGCTCTATGGTGCCCCCTGGTGTAAAGCAAATGGCTCACTTTAGATGTCAGGACAGTCTGCTCTGCACTGTTACCATTTACATTGGTAGATTCTCACTGAAGGCATCAAAACTATGAATGAACATGTGGAGTTATGTACTTAACAAAAAAAGGTGACATAACTGAAAACATGTTTTATATTCTAGTTTCTTCAAAATAGCCACCCTTTGCTCTGATTACTGCTTTGCACACTCTTGGCATTCTTGAAGGAGTTCCCAGAGGTGTTTAGCAAGTGTGCAAATGTTTTCAGTTATGTCACCTTTTTTTGTTAAGTACATAACTCCACATGTGTTCATTCATAGTGTTGATGCCTTCAGTGAGAATCTACCAATGTAAATGGTCATGAAAATAAAGACAACACATTGAATGAGAAGGTGTGTCAAAACTTTTGGCCTGTACTGTATGCGAATCTGCTTACATGTTTAGATGTAGGATGGTGTGACGTGCATGTAACTCACCTGATGATCAGAGCCTCCATGAGGAAGTCTAACTCGTCCTGCTCGGAGCAAACCTCAGGAAGGGTCTAATGAAGGCACAAGGGATTGTGGGCACATACTCAGTGGTTGAGGGTAAGTACCCATCACTGGCACATTACACTCCTTCCAACAGGCTATGGACGATGATGGGTGCGGTCTGTGCTACTGCGTTGCCAGCTCTGAACAGGGCGATTTAACTGAGAATTATTATGCCCGGCCAAATTTATGGTTTTCACAACAGCTGGCGTGCCATTTTCGGAGACCAATGATAAAAACATTTACGAAACCCTTAGGAAACGCCCGGGGGGGGGCTTCCTTACCTTTACAGCCACCTGCATGGGGCTTGGCTCTCCAGGTATGCCTACTGCAAGGCCCTCATAGACCTCTCCAAACGCACCATGGCCCAACCCCCTGTACACACACGTGTGGGGGAAACGCAGCTTTATTGGTTATCTTACAACATTTGAGAGAACTAAAAATCCTAGTTAAAGGGCTAATTTATGGCCCCACCCCTGACATGACTTAAGTGTCCACACACAGCCATGAAGGTTTGGGGTCGGTAGGTGGGCGGTTTCAGTGGGGTCTGGTTCATGGGAGTTTTAGAGAGATAAGCAATCAAACTGTAGATGAGGTGGGTCCACCCAATCAGATGTCTTGGTCCCAACTCCTCTACAATTTGATTGGCTGTCTCTCCGAACAAATCATTGTTCCATCTGCTCTCAGAATATTTCTGTGTAAGTAAAACTCCCGCGAGCGTGGGTCTGCGTGTAAGCGGAAGGTCGCCGGCTCAAATCCCAAGGTCGGCAGAGTGATTTGACTATTGGGCCAATGAGCAAGGCCCTTAGCTGTCTGTCTCTGGCTTCCTGCAAAACTGCACGGTACTTTGGATATAAGTGTCTGCTACATAAGTAAAACATAAACGGTTTCAAGGAATTGGAGGGATTCACAGTGGCTGAGCTCTAACGGATTAGCCACCTGGTGAGCGAGATGTTGCGACGTGGAATCTCCTTCAGGTCATTGACGGAGGCCGTCTTGCCAGCAAAGCAGTAGTTGGGGTTGTAGTCGGTCATGATGGTGGAGGCCCTCAGCTTGCTCAGCTTGCAGTCGGGGCTCTGCAGCTCCAGCTGGATGGACTGCAGCTCTGTATGCTTGCGTCTGTACACTGGCGACACGCACATGTGAATTCCATCAGATTACGGGGGGGGCTGGGGGGAGCTCCAGAGCCAAGGAAGGTGCCCCGACCTCGGCTGTAAACACCCCGCTTTAGATATCGCCGTATTTATTTATCAAACTTTAATGGACGAGCACTGTCACACAGCCGTTAACTAGCAATCCATCTTCGGAGGGTTTCATTCATTACCGGCGCGCTGGCACAAGCCGGCCGCTGTAAATCAGAGCCGTGCGGTGTGTGGGTGAGGGTGATAAGGCCCTGCGGCCAGCCCCCAGCGCCTGAACGGGGGCGTGCGGCACAGCGTCCTTTGCATGTCTTACTGCATGTATTCCTGCTTTCTGTGTCTGTTACTTGTCTCCAGGGTTGTATATGGGGGCGGGGACACAGGGACACTGACCCAAGCTGAAGGCCGATTGGTCCCTGGAATGGCCCCTCCCCTGTCACTCACTAATTCAAAACATATCATTGGCTAATGATAAGGCTCCCCCCTCTGTATGAATTATGACCTCTCCTTAAACAATACTTAAGAACCCCCACCTTATAGAATTGGCCTTGCTTGTCTGTAATTTTGGGGAGGGAGGGCGGGGGGGGGGGGTACCCACGAGTATGTTTGCTAGTGCGTGCATGTGTCCGCGGGATACTCACTGATCATGACGCCAGAAACCGCCAGCAGTAGGGCAGCGATGAGGGCAGAGGTGCCCACGGAGAGACCCAAGGCCAGCTGGGGAAGTGGCAGCTGGGTCAGCGCTGAATAAGAGGAGGTACGGGGGGGCATCAGCACAAGGAAGACGTTTACAGAGTACAAAGCCCTAATGCATCACCTCACTAAGTCACACAGGACCCAATACAAACACACAGACACTGGAAACAAGCCATACCCCCGCAGCCCGGACAGGAATCTTAATTAAAATCTTTTTGTCCCCCCCCCCCCATTATATTCATAATTATTTTTATTGATGATGTTACAAGCACTGCAAAACACCACCATTTGTTTATTGAGCGAATTAATTATGGATTCTCAGAGTGGCCAAGAGTTGCAGGGAAGGAAGAGAGAGGGTTATGAAAAGTCAATCATAAATCTCTCTGGCAGGGTCTCGGTGTTCCTCAGCGAGAACGTCTCTCAGGCACGCCGACGACAGTTTTATAAGCTCTCTGGCTGCAGCAGTGATCGTAGGACATAAATATAAATTGAGTTATTAGCCCATTAACGACCAAATGCTGATTAAGAGCACAGTGTACTTTAATTACACAATCTTACTGCCATCCTTTACTCTTCAAAACAACCACACTGAGCATGTGACTTTGCAATAGATGAGATAGTATAAATACAGCAAGTGCTCAGGAATAGTTTATAGCCCGTAGGGCAGCATGGTCCGTAGCACCGGGCCCGTAAGCCAGAAGTCGACGGATCAAAAACCATCCTCTACTAAAGGATCACGGTTGGTTTGTTCCTCTAAATTTCATTTGAGATTTTCCCCCTGGGATCAATGACGTCTATCTAATGTGGCTAAAAACAACACGAAAACAGGAGCTATGCAGCAGCTACTTAAAGAACATTCTAGGCATGCGAAGTGTGTCCGCCTCACACTTCATAATTATTCGTTTGGACCCCCCCCCCCACATTTAACATGAAATATTAGTTGTATGCCAGTGTGTCCCCCCCCCCACATTCAAAATGCTTCCTACGCCCCTGATGCTAGGTCTCAAAAACCCAGGTAAAGATCAGGTTAAAGCAGGGGTGTCAAACTCATTGTGATAATTCACTGTTGTTTACTTATTCATGCCGGGTCCCTGGTCTGGTTCAGTTTATGCATCAGATCTGCTCACATGTTACCTTTCTGACCCAACATCTGCACCAGGAACAGCCCTGAATGACCATCACCACAAAAGGTTCCCCTTGGTTCCATCCCGGGTCCCAGGCTACCTGTGGTGTTGACACAGGACACCCCGTCAGTGGCCAGAACCAGGTCCTCCTCGCAGAAGCACACGACATCATCGCCGCTCTCATGGCAATCGCCAGTCTCGCAGTGGCTGCAGTTCAGCACAGGCGAGATAACGACCTCCCCGTGACCCTCGATCCCTGACGGATGCCAAAACAAGAAGGAGACGGGGTCAGCCGATAGACCACCTGCTGCTGTTTGTGAAACCTGTTTAAAAAGGTGGACAGACGAGGACAGATTAACGAACAGACGAGGGGTCTCATTTATCAAAGTGTCCATAGAACAAGTCTTAAATGTCTGGTGCAAATTGACAGCAAGCACAGGCAAATTGGTATTTATCACTCGTGCGTATGAACAGCCGGAAGAAGTGAACGTTGATAAATCTCACGCATTCTAAATGTGACTGAGTACACGGCAAGATTAATTAAAATTAAACAAAAAGCCCCCACGGAACCACATATGGACATATAACTTACAAATTAACACACGGCGAACCGCACAATAGGAGATGGTGCTGGAGAAATGGAAACCGTTAAGAGACTATGTCCTTATTCCTGTTTGTAATGTATTTCATACGATATGAAGTGGTTCGATCTGAAAATGACCACCACCGATCGCTGCCCACAGATCCCACCTCCGTGCCACAGGGGGGGTGGACCAATCCTCATGTCAGTGTCACCTCTGCATGGTAAGCAAAATGTCCCTAACAGGACTCATACCCGATGGTGACACTGACAGCCGCTCCGTCGCCCGTGGATGAGCCCGGGCTAACAGAAACAGGTAAGATGCTTTGGTGGGTGAACGCAGGAATAAAGTGTGTTTGCAGTGCTACAGTTAAAGTTCTCTGCTGCTAGGAGTTTATGCGTACACATGGTCGGAAGTATTCATAAATATACGCACTTTCCTATGGAAGAAATTGATAAATGCCATTCTATGCGTAAAAACTGTGCACGGTTTACGCAGAAATTGCACGTGTTTGTACAGACAGTACATAAACGAGACCACAGGACTAACGCCAAACCCCAACCGCAGAGTCAGACAGAAGAGCGTGACACCTTTCAGAGGCTCGATGAAGGTCTCTCCGATGGGACTGACGAAAGATGAGCCGTCTTTCCCGTCGTGGTTCGGGTCATCGTCCCGAGCGGTGCTGCCTCCTGCGTCATGACGGTAAGGAACGCGCGGATTAGGGGAAAGAGTGCAGACGGAAAGCAGCTAGATGGGCCTGTCCCTAAGGACGTGTCTCTATATTTGACCTACCTCTGTAGCCCCCTCCTCCACCACCAGAGGAGCAGGCTCCACCCCCTCCCCCGAAGCCCCCTTGTGTCTGCCAGCCAAACCGGCAGGACGCGCCCCCCTGGCCCCCCAGCAGGAGAGGCCTACCACCCTGAGTCGCCACTGGCATACTGTCGTTCCAGCCCCCACCGCCACCTGCAACACAAAGTCCAACACGTAAGGCCCATGGGAACTGAGCCCAGTATGAATCCCAGCTCCTGACCAGCAGGCTGTAGGTTCAAGGTCAATATGGGGAAAGTGACCAGCGTTTGGCCCGGAAGACTGAAGCAGAAGTGAAACAACATATCCACACCTTTACAGGCAGTGAGGGCCCTTGGACAAAGGGTTTGTTTTCTGCCATCTTTTGTCTTCGTTTGGTATTTTCTTTATCCTTAAAAACATAAACCATACTTTTTGCTTCACAGTAAAAAGTACTTTTAAGGCTGAAATGTTGGGGAGTTTCAGACAGAAGCATCTAGAAAGCAAAGGTGCCCCAGAAGTGTAGGTGGGATGACAGAAAGCCCAGAGATCACAGACAGGCGGGGTCTCCCTCCGCAGGCAGCAGGAGCATGACACGCGACACACTGAAGCCTCCTTCTGGCTCCCTGCCAGCTCCCCTCCTTCAATCATGCAAATGTTCAATTAATCTTTTCAGCCTGCTGCCTAAATTCCCCGCATGTCGCGTCGCTGACTCCGGTGAGGGGACAGGTCACCCGGTGAGTCCGCAGCCATGGCCTGCTTCCTAGGCGCTGCTCTCTAATCAGATGCCAGGGGGCGCCGCTCTTCACGTCGAGAATGCTCCACTTGAGCTGCAGTGCCCTAGTGACAGAGGGGCGGGCGTGACGCGAGAAAGGGCCAGTTTAAAGGGTGTTCCTTCTGCAAGGGGCCTCTGCTTTCGCAGCCGGAGGTGACAGCAAGTGATGAATAAAAACACTGGATGCCATGGCAGCGTCTCCCTGCTGGGGTAAAGCGGCGCACTACGATGCGCGAGGCGGGCATCAGACGCGGGCCTCGGACACGCTGGCACCAATGGCAGCCGCACGGGGTCGATGGCCGGCATGTCCTGCTACTTGGATCTGAAGTGGCGGAACAGACCCATGGAGGCCCAGCGAAGGAAAGGCCCTAATTCGGCTCCGCTGCATCCTAATGGAGCGCGCCTGGTGCGAGCGTGGAAGGATGTGGCACCTTTCCAGTCACAGCCCATTATCCTGCTCAGTAACTGTACCATTCAAGTCTGCTCCAAAACATGGGAGGGACACGTGCATCGAGGATGAAATTAAACACGATTTTCAGAGACAGCCTGAGATAGGGACGGAGGATTGTAGCGCTCTGTGGTATGTGCATACCTGCAACTCCTGAGCGTCCATTGGTCCCGAGTACACTGGGGTCTATGTCCAGCAGCTCCTCCTGGCTCTCTGATTGGCTGCTGTAGCCACGCCCCCCACCGCCAGCCGCTATGAGCAGGGGCACTGGAACCCCTTTTTCCATCTGCAAACATGAGTGATGTCAGCCTCGGAAGGTCCAGTCACTGTCAGGTATGGTCAGCTTCAGTCTATCCCTACATAGGAAGTCCCACCTTAAAAATGTACGTGGCTCCACCCCCTCCGCCTCCACCTCCTGGCAATTTTGCTCTTTTGGTCTTGCTATCAATGAGCAATGTCTGCTCTAAACACACCTTGTTGAGCGTGTGGTTGGACTGCAAGAGAAGACAGAAGAATATATTATTCAATGGATGACTTCTGTGATTCCTCTACGATGTGACAATGGTAGAAATGCATAATTAAAACAAAAGACTTATGGAGAATGGGGTCAGAAATTCTGAGGACCTGAAGACTCGGGCTAAGATAAGGAGAGATCCTGGGAAGCCAAGTCCTAAATCAGCTCTAGCCATTGGAAGCTGATGAGGGTGCTGGGGGAGGTCGATAAATCAGACTACAGTCACGTCTGGGGCTGCCGGCTCGGCGAGGCCCAATTTCACAGAGAATTATCCTCCTGTCGTTATCCTCCAGCAGTCTGCAAGGTTGGTCGGGGACAGATTGGCCGCTAGCTAAACCCTGTGCTCCTCCCAAAGAGGAGACATTAAACACACATTCCAGCCTCGGACGTTTAATGTGGCCTCATCTCCCCATCGCGATTACCCAGATGAGATAACACGAAGCTTCCTATTCAGCACCCCTGCCTGCCTGCTTGCGGCAGAGGGGTCCATGAGGAAGGGGTACCCACGTTCGGACAGGCGTCCTCCCCCTGCTGTCCCACCAGGATGTAGAGCAGCTGGTCCTGCTGCAGGTGGAAGTCTGCGGTGACGTAGACCCCGTGCGACCTGGCTGTGGCCACCACACTGCGGCCACCGGCGGCCCCGTAGCCCGTGATCCTGCGGGTGACAGGTGCAGACTCTCTCTAAATGTTCTGGCCCCTCTTAGCAAAACAGCTGGTGTTTCTCAGTACGCATACTTGACTATATTTGTGTTCCTGTTTTACTTCATCGCCAAATACACAAGGGCGGTAAAAATCCCCGGACGTCATTCCTGCCCCGCCCCAAATATGAAGGATACGCCAATCACATCTCTGCCCAATGACACCAATCCCATGATTCATTGCACCCCAAGTTCATTCTTGGAAGGCAAGTTACCAAGACCGGTTTTGCCAAGGCCACAAGTATGATCTTTCTTGGTATTGAGAAACACTCGGTGACAAGGGACGGCGCCCGGAGTGACTGAACATTTTCCGTTTGTTGTAACAATCAGTCCAGAAGCCTCCGCTTCCTTTGAAATGGATGGTCTTTTCAGGGACCTTCTTAACTCAGTTTGTTTGCCTGATATCGGGACTGTATCAGATAGTGTTTAATGTCTTAACATTTCAGCCCCATTTATAGCAAACACCTCCTCAGCTGAATTACCTAATTGTTTCGGAAATACTGCCTCACAATTCTACTCCCTTATATCAATTAAGTAATTAAGCAGCTTGGCATTAACAACATGAAATTTTGCACCGAGGAAACAGTGTCGTCCTGTGAAACAGAGAATAGATGAGAATGCATCATTTGTGGATTTTGGCAGCGTTCTCTTATCCCTGTACAAGATGTGTCCTTGCTGGAGAGGTGTGTATGTGTGTGTTTCGGGGGGACCAGGAGTATGTTTGTCTGCCGGATATGGGTGGGACCGTGCTGTATGAGGCTGGCCTCACCTGTAGGTTCCCGTCTCAGGAACCTTCCACATCTGCACGCCCTTGAGCATCCCCTTGGTTCCCACGGTGATGTTGATGTTGGTGTTCCGATAGGAATTGCTACACTGAGTGGGGGTGGGGCCGACGGGTCCAGTGGCCCCACAGGTGTGGAAGGTCCACTTGGCTGCAGGAACACACACACACACACACGCACACATACACACACACACACACACACACACACCCGGATGTGAGCCAGAGATGCTACATGGTCAGGGCCCTGCTATGTCAGGAAGTTCTGTAACCTGTGCTGAAACCAGTATCACACAGCTGGCGTCGCCCACGGGAGGGACAGTGTGTAAATCTTCCCAGATTGAGCCCCACGGGGCATAGAAATAGTCGCCGACCCATAAAGCAAATGAGAGAATCGACTGTAAAGTTGTGAATATTTACACCTGCATGAGAAAGTGACCAGAACACTCAGACGGCACATTCATCACACGAGCGCGTTGCACAAACACACTCCTCACGGGCATAAATCTGCCTGCTGTATTATGTCATCCCATGGGCGATCGATAACCTCCCACTTTTCAGCCCGACTCCCTGCCTGCTGGGGGCAGGGGGTCGGCAGAACAACAGCCAGCCATCCCCAAATATAGCAAAGGTGTGCACAAGAGAAAGGTGGGGGGGGTTAGGAAAGCAGTGTACTTTTTCATGCTCGGTGGGGAGGCAGCTTTTTACCCCTCCCCCCCAACCCACCCCCCAGGGATATTCAAGAGTCCTTCGTTCGGTCACCGGAGCTTTCAACACCTTAGCAGACTACACCTCTGAGTTGCACCATTGGCAAAGCCATGGGAGAGGATACACAACTCAAACGGCCCCCACCGAGGACAAAGGAGACAGGCACCCTAAAAAACAGGATGTCGCTCCTTCTCCTTCAATTATAGTTACTACTTTCATTTTTGTTTACTTCTTATTGTGCCTTGTGTCTGCTATTGTACTGAGCGAGCAGCTAGATGGAGGGGAGTAATGGATAAGGATTATATCCCCATTAGACCAAGGAATGCCGACAAATTGCAGAGAAGAATGGGAGTCCAAACTGATGCAGCAATTGTTAATCCCGAATTCTGCTTTACAGAATCGACGAAAAAGGAGTCTATCGGGAGAACTGCTGTTCAGAAAGAGAATCCGCCATGACCCGCAAGGTCACTGCACCGTACGTTATTACCGCAAATTTATTTCTTTTCATACTATATTTTTTGAAAGGATACTTACAAGTGAAATATGTGTAGCAGACCAAGCATATTTTTTCCGGTATGAATTTTTATTTTTAAAAAAAATGTTAGAAATGTTCCATTATGAAGTTTTTTGTCTTGCGTGGTAGAAGTTTTCGCCCACTTCATAAAAATTTGGATTAAAATTGGATGACTGGCACAGAGCGAGTAACCTTATTATGAACTTGATGGAAACACTCCTCCCAGTGCCCTATGGGTGTGATCAATCGGTGGGTTGTGGATCTGTGCCAGCGTCCAGAATGTCATGGGTTTGAATCCCCTTGCTAGTTGAACAGTCATATGAGCTTTGAGTCAGGTCATAACCCCGAATATTCCAGGGATACTGGCTAATGCCACATTTCTTTATTTTTAACTGATAGAAAGATGTTAGCTGATGTCAACAGGTTATGTTATGCTTTAGAGAACAAGACAATCCAAAATCCACCGGCAGGAATTTATCAAATATAAAATAAGGATTAGCTTTCACCAGGGAAGCATGACAGAAATCAGCTGACCAAGTGAGCAGACAAGCAAAAGACATACATCACTAGTGAAAAGTCTGGGCACAATTACAAACAAACATTTGTTTTTCAAATAGATAACAACCCATCTCCTCAAGGTTGTACGTATTGTCTTGTGAACAAGGAAAAACATGGCGTGCCGATGGGGGTGGATGACCTGACTGCCACAATCCCTGACCGAAAACCGACTGAGTAAGAGCAAGGTGCCCAGAACTTGTGGAAACTCCTTCAGGACTTTTGTAGAAGCGAAAGGGGGCTATTTTGAAAAGTCTAAAATTTGAGGAAATTTTGAAATGTTGAACACTTCTCTTAGTCATTGCAAAATCTGATACGTGTCACTTCATTGCCTCAAGGTCATCTACTATAAAGTGAATGATACAGCTAAAATAGAAACAAATGCATTAAAAGCAGATGTGTCCAGACTTTTGACTGGTACTTTACACAGAGCATAAGGACAGGATGAAGATGTAGGATGCTCCCATTTCAACGAGAACATGGGACATTCTGAGGCTAACCAGACTTGCAAACAGCAAACAAAGAATGCAAGCGAATGCCCTGGCACAGAGCTGCCCTGCCCCCCCCACCCACACACACACACACACACACACACACACACACACACACACACGCGGCTCATTTCTCATTGGCCGCCGTTTATGTAGCGTGCAAATGACCAGCGTTGCCTAAACCACAACGCCGTGAAGTTTCGTCTTGCCTGTACCGGCGCTCAGCGACCTGTTAGCGGTTCATTTGCCTTCGCCGCCGCCACCCCCCCCCCCCCCCCCCCCCACTTCCACTTCCCACCCTCCTCGCAAATCAGGGAGGAAATAGAGTGACAAACTGCGTAAATTACCCGTCTCCGAACGTGGTGGGAAAGCAGATGAGCGGCCAGAGCTGTTTGTTCTTTCAAAGCAGAGTTTGGGCGGCTCTCACTCCAGTTACGAGAGAAAGACCCAACCGCTTGGCGGCTAGCAGTCATCTTAGCGACTGTTTCTAGCGGACGGCTAATAGATGGCAGAGGATGGCGGGGATGAGACGACCGCACATATTAAATCGACTCCTCCCGATGAGACGACGAGCTCGGCGAGTCGCGCGCGGGCGGGGGCCTCCTTAGCATTGTTTATGAAAAATAATATATGCAGCGCCGCTGATTAATTCACATTGACGGGTGATCTGAGAGCGTAGGAAGGGAGTCACAAAGAGTAGCAATTACTCTGTAAGTAAACAAGATATTGAGTAATGGCGTCATGTGACCAGGGGGAGAGACGCGGCACCAGCCCCGCGGCCATTTATTTCGGCAGCAGTAGGAATAGATCTGCATCAATTTGCAGATCATTCCATGTGTACCGAACGCATATTCCATGATGTCCGTCGGAATTTTAAGAAGAAACTGAGGTCTTCCCCAGGTATGGCAAAGAATCTGCATTACTGTCAGTCAGACACCAACTTTGGTATAATAATATATTACAATTGTGAGAGTGATTGGTGTATGAGTGTGCTCTGTGATGGGTTGGCGCCCCTTCCTGGGTTGTTCCCTGCCTCCGGGATAGGCTCTGGACCCCCCACGACCCTGAATTGGATAAGCGGTTTCAGATAATGGATGGATGGATGGATGTATGGATGGATTATGCGAGTGGAAATTAAGGCCAATTAATATGACCTGTATACTTTCACGTCCGTTCATATGAATCATTAAAACCACTTCCACGGATTTACTTAAAAAACTAATTCTAGTTTGTACTAAAGCTGGTGTCCACGTACAGCGATGAACAGTGAATTATGTTCACCAGTGGGTGGCGCACTTTCTTCATTTGCTATGCTGCATGCTATATCTCTCTGCAGTTCTGCAGCAGAAGACCACAGGCAATGTATGGCTGACTTTCTGCACTAATTACAGACAGCCGCATGTTTCTCTCCCTTTTCTTGATTTTCTTATCGCTCTGCTTTCTCACATTAGCCTTGAAAATATCTGACAGTTTGAAAAGAAACACTGAGCGCTTATTGTATTTAATCTTTGTTTTGCTCGGGTAGGTATCGAGCGAAAGCATCATTAAGGATCAAAGTGCTACCCACGCAGTCGAGCCACTTACCGTCACTTGGGGGCGGTATTAGAATCGTCGAATGCGGATCCTCAGTGGCTGAAGGAGTGACCATCATACTCGGGTTTGACAGATCGGGTACCATGGGAACAACTGGAGGAAACTCTCCATTGGCTGAAGAGAAGGAGAAGGTATGGTCAGTGTCCTTCTGCTGTATCTACCATCACAACCTTAGCTGTGGACCTTCTGCTCAGATCTTTATCAATGGGGGAAATCCATCTGCTCTGAGGTGTAGTCTCCAAACAGATTGGGCATATCCACCATGACCATTAGCACAATTAGCATATCTAAATGATCCGGCCTCTGTTCCAAAACCTTTCGTGTGCTGGAGGAAAGCTCTGGAATTAAGCCTCTGAACTCCCCTCCAATGACCAGCAGCGAAGAGGCACTCGAGCAGCTGGGCCTCACCAGGTGGGAAGGAGCTTTGTGACCCCAGGCTACGGGAACCGGTGTGCAAGGAGTGAGTGGGGGGGGCAGAGAGGCTGCGAAAGGGCGCTTTTATCCGGGTGACTGACAGGTCAAGAGAGCGGCCGGAGAAAGCAAAGGCTGACACACGAGCAGCTCCTGAAACCTGACCGCTTTTCTGTATCAATTCATCTGTTTCTCCCAGCAAATTCATGGTGAGATAGAACTCAGCAAAGCAAATTCGCCAGGAAGCCGCGATACTTCTGGTGCAGCGAGGTGATGGCACACTAAAGGAGCCCTTTCCTATTGCCACTGCTCAATAGTACTTGTGCTACACACCTTTGAGCTCTACGCCGCAATATGAAGATACAGCCAAGCAGAGGCGCTAAATCATTTCAAATCTATTTACCCTCCCACTCGGAACCTTCATGACTCACCCCCCCACCTCCCCAAAAAAGCTATATACAGAAAGAAAATGGAATCAAGGGCTTCAAGGGATAGTTCGTGATCCTCAGGGGAGACTCTGTGAAGCCCACTTGTAGGGTAGGTGTGAGAGAGGGGCAGGTGTGGGACCCTTTGTTTAGGGCATTAAAGGTGAAGACTTGTGATGAGGGACTCAAGTTGGGGTGATGCTGGTGGCCCTGTCAGATCACACTTTATCTCGGGACGGCGCCTCTCATCACATGAAAGTGGAGCATGCTGTAGAGCAAAGATCTACAGCTGCCACCAGCAGAGCTGGTTTTAACAGTACTGAAACGAAAGATGGCCGACACTATAAACCGATCTACCAGCCCGAGAGTCTCGCATGTTGATGCTATGTATGGATTCTTCAGTTTGTAATACGCACGTATTTAGAATATGAGAATTGACAATGAGAAACGTGTAGCACGAATATCAGAAAGCGACCTGCCTTTTACAGGGAGAGCAGCAGAGAGTTTCTGAGTTTCTGACATGTTGATTGAGATTTCGGGGGCATATTCCCGCTCACCTCGCCCTCTTTAGCCGAGCTCCCGCTCGCTCACCTCAACCTCTTTAGCCGAGCTCCCGCTCGCTCACCTCAACCTCTTTAGCCGCGGTCCCACTCGCTCACCTCGCCCATTTTACCGCGCTCCCGCTCGCTCACCTTGCCCATTTTAGCCGCGCTCCCGCTCGCTCACCTCACCCTCTTTAGCCGCGCTCCCGCTCACTCACCTCGCCCTCTTTAGCCACGTTCCCGTCACCTCGCCCTCTTTAGCCGCGCTCCCCGCTCGCTCACCTCAACCTCTTTAGCCGCGGTCCCACTCGCTCACCTCGCCCATTTTACCGCGCTCCCGCACGCTCACCTCACCCTCTTTAGCTGCGCTCCCGCTCACTCACCTCGCCCTCCTTAGCCACGTTCCCGTCACCTCGCCCTCTTTAGCCGCGCTCCCGCTCGCTCACCTCGCCCTCTTTAGCCACGTTCCCGTCACCTCGCCCTCTTTAGCCGCGCTCCCGCTCACTCACCTCGCCCTCTTTAGCCGCGCTCCCGCTCACTCACGTCGCCCTCTTTAGCCACGTTCCCGTCACCTCGCCCTCTTTAGCCGCGCTCCCGCTCGCTCACCTCGCCCTCTTTAGCCACGTTCCCGTCACCTCGCCATCTTTAGCCGAGCTCCCGCTCGCTCACCTCAACCTCTTTAGCCGAGCTCCCGCTCGCTCACCTCAACCTCTTTAGCCGCGGTCCCACTCGCTCACCTCGCCCATTTTACCGCGCTCCCGCTCGCTCACCGTGCCCATTTTAGCCGCGCTCCCCGCTCGCTCACCGTGCCCATTTTAGCCGCGCTCCCGCTCGCTCACCTCACCCTCTTTAGCCGCGCTCCCGCTCACTCACCTCGCCCTCTTTAGCCACGTTCCCGTCACCTCGCCCTCTTTAGCCGCGCTCCCGCTCGCTCACCTCAACCTCTTTAGCCGCGGTCCCACTCGCTCACCTCGCCCATTTTACCGCGCTCCCGCTCGCTCACCTCACCCTCTTTAGCTGCGCTCCCGCTCACTCACCTCGCCCTCCTTAGCCACGTTCCCGTCACCTCGCCCTCTTTAGCCGCGCTCCCGCTCGCTCACCTCGCCCTCTTTAGCCACGTTCCCGTCACCTCGCCCTCTTTAGCCGCGCTCCCGCTCACTCACCTCGCCCTCTTTAGCCACGTTCCCGTCACCTCGCCCTCTTTAGCCGCGCTCCCGCTCGCTCACCTCACCCTCTTTAGCCGCGCTCCCGCTCGCTCACCTCACCCTCTTTAGCCGCGCTTCCATTCACCCACCTCACTCTCTTTAGCCGCGCTCCCGCTCACTCACCTCACCCTCTTTAGCCGCGCTCCCGCTCACTGACCTCACCCTCTTTAGCCGCGCTCCCGCTCACTCACCTCGCCCTCTTTAGCCACGTTCCCGTCACCTCGCCCTCTTTAGCCGCGCTCCCGCTCACTCACCTCGCCCTCTTTAGCCACGTTCCCGTCACCTCGCCCTCTTTAGCCGCGCTCCCGCTCACTCACCTCGCCCTCTTTAGCCGCGCTCCCGCTCACTCACCTCGCCCTCTTTAGCCGCGCTCCCGCTCACTCACCTCGCCCTCTTTAGCCACGTTCCCGTCACCTCGCCCTCTTTAGCCGCGCTCCCGCTCGCTCACCTCACCCTCTTTAGCCGCGCTCCCGCTCGCTCACCTCATCCTCTTTAGCCGCGCTTCCATTCACCCACCTCACCCTCTTTAGCCGCGCTCCCGCTCACTCACCTCACCCTCTTTAGCCGCGCTCCCGCTCACTCACCTCACCCTCTTTAGCCGCGCTCCCGCTCACTCACCTCGCCCTCTTTAGCCGCGCTCCCGCTCACTCACCTCGCCCTCTTTAGCCACGTTCCCGTCACCTCGCCCTCTTTAGCCGCGCTCCCGCTCACTCACCTCGCCCTCTTTAGCCACGCTCCCGCTCGCTCACCTCGCCCTCTTTAGCCGCGCTCCCGCTCGCTCACCTCACCCTCTTTAGCCACGTTCCCGTCACCTCGCCCTCTTTAGCCTCGCTCCCGCTTGCTCACCTCGCCCTCTTTAGCCACGTTCCCGTCACCTCGCCCTCTTTAGCCGCGCTCCCGCTCGCTCACCTCGCCCTCTTTAGCCGCGCTCCCGCTCGCTCACCTCGCCCTCTTTAGCCGCGCTCCCACTCGCTCACCTCGCCCTCTTTAGCTGCGCTCCCGCTCGCTCACCTCGCCCTCTTTAGCCGCGCTCCCACTCGCTCACCTCACCCTCTTTAGCCACGTTCCCGTCACCTCGCCCTCTTTATCCGCGCTCCCGCTCACTCACCTCGCCCTCTTTAGCCACGTTCCCGTCACCTCGCCCTCTTTAGCCGCGCTCCCACTCGCTCACCTCGCCCTCTTTAGCCGCGCTCCCGCTCGCTCACCTCACCCTCTTTAGCCGCGCTTCCATTCACCCACCTCACCCTCTTTAGCCGCGCTCCCGCTCACTCACCTCACCCTCTTTAGCCGCGCTCCCGCTCACTCACCTCGCCCTCTTTAGCCACGTTCCCGTCACCTCGCCCTCTTTAGCCGCGCTCCCGCTCACTCACCTCACCCTCTTTAGCCACGTTCCCGTCACCTTGCCCTCTTTAGCCACGCTCCCGCTCGCTCACCTCGCCCTCTTTAGCCGCGCTCCCCGCTCGATCACCTCACCCTCTTTAGCCACGTTCCCGTCACCTCGCCCTCATTAGCCTCGCTCCCGCTCGCTCACCTCACCCTCTTTAGCCACGTTCCCGCTCGCTCACCTCGCCCTCTTTAGCCGCGCTCCCGCTCGCTCACCTCACCCTCTTTAGCCACGTTCCCGTCACCTCACCCTCTTTAGCCGCGCTCCCGCTCACTCACCTCACCCTCTTTAGCCACGTTCCCGTCACCTCACCCTCTTTAGCCGCGCTCCCACTCACTCACCTCGCCCTCTTTAGCCGCGCTCCCGCTCACTCACCTCACCCTCTTTAGCCGCGCTTCCGTTCACTCACCTCGCCCTCTTTAGCTGCGCTCCCGCTCGCTCACCTCCCCCATTTTAGCCGCGCTCCCGCTCGCTCACCTCGCCCTCTTTAGCCGCGCTCCCGCTCGCTTACCTCTCCCTCTTTAGCCGCGCTTCCGCTACCTCACCTCACCCCCTTTAGCTGTGCTCCTGCTAGCCCCACATCTTATTTCATTATACGGTAATAACGACATTTCACGGCCCAACCGGGGAAGTCATTGTTGTGTTAATGTCACAAAGCCTCCTCCAGTACTAAAACCCCCAATTAAGCCCTGGAGGGGGGTCTTTATATCCGATCGAGATATAAAAGACGGACGGACGAGAACATCCATGACATGGTGGATGGGGGGGGAGCACCTTCATCTCTGACTTGGAAAAAGCCTGAAAGCAAGAACAGCGAATGGACCAGACTGGCCTACATGTCTGCTGTTAGGTGACACCAGGAGGGGACATTTTTATCTCACATGATGTATCAGCCTGGGACTCTCTTATCTCCCATCATGCACCAGGCCAGGTCATTTTTATCTCCCATGATGCATTAGGCAAGGTTATTCTTATCTACTATGATGTACCAGGCCGGGACATTCTCATCTCCCATGATGCACCAGGCTGGGACATTCTTATTTCCCCTTGTGAACCAGGACAGGACATTCTTATCTCCCATGATACATCAGGCTGGGACATTCTTATCTGCCATCGTGCACCAGACCAGGATATTCTCATCTTACATGATGCACCAGGCTGGGACATTCTTATTTCCCATCGTGAAACAGGCCAGGACATTCTCATCTCCATTGATGCACCAGGCCAAGACATTCTTATCTCTCATGATGTATTAGGCGTGGACATTCTTATTTCCCATTGTGAACAGGCCAGGACATTCTTATCTCCCATGATGCATCAGGCCGGTACATTCTTATCTCCCATCGTGAACCAGGCCAGGACATTCTCATCTCCCATGATGCAACAGGCTGGGACATTCTTATCTCCCATAGTGAACCAGGCCAGGACATTCTCATCTCCCATGATGCAACAGGCTGGGACATTCTTATCTCCCATCATGCACAAGGCCAGGATCTCCTCTCATATCTCATATCATGCATCATCACAGGTGATAGAAGCATAATGGATGCACACGTCACTAGGTGCACGTCAAGATCTCGCCTAGGTGAATCTGAAATTTGCAGTACGCCTGCTCACCCTGCTACCTGCTGTCAGCCATTACATTGGAGTGCATATTGTTATCAGGAGTGCCACAAGCTCAGTAATCGTGTCCCAGAGGCCAACATGGGTTTCTCTTTAATATTCATGCAATTTTCTCACTCCAGTTTTGAAATGAATTATATTGATCCATTTGGAACTTGAAAAGGAGGCAGTCTTTGCTTGTAAATTGTTTTAGCTGCAGGTGATGAGGAAACAACACAATAAAGTAAAATCACTGAAGCCGGCGAGAAACAAAGACTTCAGTGACGTGAAGGACCTGTGGGCACAAGATGAATGATCTAGAACCAACAATCCAAGTGCATTACATTACGGCGGAAGTCGTCACTGGGAGCCATAAAGCCCAGTGCAGTTCAGACTCTTTGTTTACTCCCTCTGAAGTTGGCTGCAGTGATTAAGCACATTATTAGCAGTACTGACAGACTCTGCGGAACTTCCTGTCGTGGGACAGGCCTCACATTCCATAACCCTCCCAGTTTGGCCAGCAGGATCACAGAGGTTGTGAACTGGTCATCTGCCGGCTTCACGATCCACGTCCCAGCATATAAATCAAAGCAGGGAATACGTGTCTTAGCGTAGTCACTGGCTGATTTCTTGGAGAAGGATGGTGTGGCACTTCCACATGCTAACAAGAGAGAATTGTTGTGACCCTCTGATGGCGATGTCCAAAAGCCTGGTTCATTCCAGCTGGAGCTGGAGAGGCACCATGGAGAACAACATCTTCATGCTCTGAAGGTGGCAAGCTTTTCCACACTCTCCTTAACAACCATGTACACACTATTTTGTAATTTCAATATTACATTTAATATATTAAAATATATGGATACCTGTCAATGGCTGAGTCTCTTAGACCACACAGACAAATAATGTAGACAAATAATGTTTTATCAGTCTCTTGATCACCAAACATCACAAAGGATGGTTAGAAGTGGCCTCCTTTTATCGCTCGCTCTTTAATCATCCTGAAAACCCCCAGTATCCCCGTGCACAGCCCTCTTCACCCCGTCATCTACAGATATCATCCATCAAAGTCCAGTGGGAGCTTTTAACAGCATACAGTACCGACGGTCCATAAATATTCCCCAAGGCGGGCGTCTCTGCACGCACCGCGGCCTCACAGCTTATGAAACAGCAGCACGCCGGTCCAGCTGCCCCCCCCCCCCCCTTGTGCCTGGCATGATGGGAGGCCCGGGCAGCCGCCATGACAGAGCTGTGACTTAATACTGCCAGCTCTCTTACTGTTATTTCATTTCTGGCTTCATTGAAGGCGATTCCCTTCAAAGCCGCTTTACTTTGTTATCGAACCTTCAGCACTTTTTTATAGTCAACTGGGTGTAGACAAGAGGAAGGCCGGGACACAGAAAGGGGTCTGGGAAGAAACGGCCAAAGTTCCTGTTCAGGAACTAGGAGCTGAGCATCACCGTGGAAACTGAAAACAAGATATCCTCCACCCCCCCCCTCCACCACCCCACCCCCCACAGGGATCTGCACCCTGGGCAGTTGCTTAGAGAAGCTGTGTAAAACCAAACATGTATGCGGACAGTTAAACAAGGCCCCTGAAGCAGGAAACAACCTCACTGATAACCTGGAGTTCTGGGTCAGTCAGAACCGCAGAAGCTGAGAGAGGCAACTTTGACCCGCTTACCTATAAATGTCAGGCCGTGTGTGTGTGTGTGTGTGTGTGTGCGTGTGCGCGAGCGGGTATACCTATCCTTATGGGGACACAAAACCGGTCCCCATAAGGGAAAACTCTATTTTATAAAATCGGTGACTGCTATGAAAAAAAATAAAAATGCAACAGTTCTTGTATTTTGCTTGGTTACTTATGGTTATGGTTAGGGCAGGGTGGGGGTTAAGGTTGTCATAGTTAGTGTTAGCGTTTGTCCCATAGAAGTGAATGAACTGGTCCCATAAGGATAGGTATACCCTACATGTGCGTGTGTGTGTCATGACCTGCTCGTCCGATCCTCCTCTGTGCCACGCCCCCCTCATTACCTCATGTCAATTGCTTGTTTTGCTAATAAACCCCCTTGTTTTGGATCTCCGTGTGCCTGACCCTGATTCCCCGGTTCCCGTTTGCTCGCCCTACACACGGTCATCACAGAGTGACAGGACTCCAAAAAGAAGAGAGGTTCCGCGGACCGAGGATCAGCGCCTCGGTCTGCTACAGGAAGTAATTTACTGGCTAAATCAGCCTGAGGTCTGAGGGGATCCCGTGGCGCTAGGTTAAGCCAGCCGGAGCGGGACCCTCTTGCAACTAATGTCTCCACCCGGGAATGCGCACCTCATAAGCGAGGTTTGGGAGAATCTCCGGCAGCTGATGGAGAGAGAGAAACGGAGGTGAGGACCCAACTGGTCTGTCCTCTCCGAAGCAAGCGAACCCCCGCCAACTCCAGCTGGCCGGAGGAAAAATAAGAAGCGAAAGGAGAAGAGACCGGAAGCCCCGGCAATCTTCCTGGGACCAGCTCTCTCTCCGCAGCTTCTCTCCCTGCCCAATATCGGGAGGAACGCCTCCCGACCCAGGATCCAGTAGGACTCGCCCCTAACATCACCGCCACCGTGAAGCTGTCATTGCGGGCAGCTCCCCCTTCCGGGGAACTCGACTGGCTCTTAAAGGGGCCAGGTCAATTTGGGTTGCCATCCCACGGGTCCTACGGTCTCTTAAAGGGGCAACGCCTGCTCTTGAGGGGCCAACTCTGGCGGCAATGTGTGATGTTCCTGTCCCACCGGTGCCTGATGTTCCTGACCCGCTTGCTGTTCCTGGCTCGCCTGACATTCCGGACCTGCCCGTGGTGCCTGACCTGCCTGTTCTGCCCGTTATGCCTGACCTGCTGCTCACAGAGGCTCCGGTCCCGGCGGCTGATGTGCCGCCCACAGAGGCTCGCGCTGCATCCGAGGCCCCCACAGCACCCCTAGTGGTTCCTGCAGCACTACCACCCTGCAGGGCTCCAGTCCTGACGGCTGCTCCGCCCGAGGCCCCTGCGGCGGGTGCTGCTCCGCCCGAGGCCCCTGCGGCGGATGCTGCTCCGCCCGAGGCCCCTGCTGCGGGTGCTGCTCCGCCAGAGGTCCCTGCTGTGCCTGTTGCACCGCCCGAGGTCACAGTTTGTGTGTGTGCGTGTGTGTGTGTGTATGTATGTGGAATATGTTAATATCACATAGTGGGGACCAAATGTTGCCCACAATGTAATAAAAACCTGTTATTTTGACGTTGCGGGGACCATTTTTCAGGTCTGTGAATGCTATCAAAAAACTAAAAATGCTAAAAGTCTTGTATTTTGTTTGGTTACTTATGCTTACGGGTGGGTCTGGGTTGGGGTTAAGGTCTCCCACAATCCTCCACACCACCATCCAAACAGACAGAAAAGCCCACAATTTCACACAATTACACCCAAGGGTCTGAACACAAAACCATGCACACAAATACACATTTGCATCTGCTTAGGAAGGCAGACAATGTAACCCATAACCCTTCAGTACTTGTTGGCAGATTTGCAAAACCAATAAATATTCTGTACTGGACAATCCCATTGTGAAGATCCATGAGGTTCTGACATTTCAGTGTATGACAGAGCAGAACGGGCCACATCACACCCTTTCAGAAAGGGGCCACATCACACTGCCAACAGCTTGGTATCGCAGCTGTTTCTTCAATAACCGTCAGCCTGCGGGATGCAGATGGGCACATTGGCACCCGTCCCCCCCAGGACGAAGCGGAAGCATTTTAATAACGACGATCAGCAGCTGTGAACAGCAGAGGACCCTCATAACAGGGTACTGAGACTCAGAACAGCTGCCCCCCCGTAAAATCACAACGGTTTGGCAGGAACTGGTTTGGAGAGAAGCCTGGGGAACACTGGTGGCTGGGGTATTCAAAAGGAACAAAACAGGTTCATAAACATAATTAACCATTATTAAAACCTAGATCCCACTGTTCATTCCGCAAAACCTTGTGGTCAATCTCGACATGGGGCTTTGAAGAACAGGATGACACGGAACATCACAACCCGACACCATCTGTACTTCCAACTAGGGGTGATTCTAGGATTTTTTTTAAGGTCAGAAGTGGCCTCCTTTTATGAACGTGTCGTTGGACCTTCACAGGCACATCAGCTACAATAAAGGACACCTGACTACACAGAAATAGCGCCATCTGGTGTGGCGCTTTAGGCCAGCGTTGTCCAACTGAATCAATATTTACGGCATGCAAGCCAAGTAAACAAAGCTCAAAGCGGATTCACAGAAAATATTAAAAACAAAATCGCAGAAATGTCCCGCTCAACGAGGTGCCCGTGATTGACGACGCCTGCGACTTGGCGGAGATGAATGCCCCGCGAATCGTAATCTCATCTCCAAACAGCTCTATCAAACAAATCACCGCGCATTGGACACGCATCATCCTTCGGCAAACCGCCCCTGCGGTGGCCCAGCCTAAACACTGCTAATTCCCGTGTAATAGGGCAGGCGCTTTAGCCTTCGTGGGTTACGGCTACGTCTACGACAGACGCCCTCGGCTGTCTAAAAGGCACCGCGGGGATGACCGCCATGTCATTTGCATATCCCTGCAGAGTCATTACGTTGACAAGCGGGACTCGAGGATAAACCCTTGGCCAACCGTACGTAATCAGCATACAGCTCCTTGCTAAATATGGTTTCCACACCGACTTTGTTGGTTTATTGAGATTCCGCCCTTGTCGCCACGGCTGATAGAGGCCCATTTGTTATTCAGTCTGGTCCCAATTTCATGAAGAAAACTAGTCAGCCAACTAAAATCATCGGCGTTTAAGCAGGAGATCTGGAGCCATTGAATCCTCAGAAGCCCCTTCCAGCTCCTTAAGGAAATGGATTTAGCTGCCTTTAAGGCCCTGTTTACATCACTGCAGCTGACAACTGCCTATCTTGGGGAGTGGCACAAATGTCATTGAGAAAATGGGAGTTGTGGCTGCCAGCCAATCAGAAGGTGGTGGGCAGGGGCCCTTCCTTCCTCAGAGCCAATGACGGAGGCCATTTTTTTCAGCAGTTAGCTCAATAGAAATGAAGGTTAAGACCATTTAACCTCAGCTTTAAAGTGATGTATTTGGAAACCTGAGATGAACTTTTTGGTCTGATATTGATCCAGAAAACAGCCGAACGAGGCAGGAAGAAAGAGTGTGCTGGAAGGGATGATCTTTCAGCGTTCCCGGAGCTTCTGTACTCACAGGCCAGGAAGCAGTCCAGGCTGAGGGAGACGTTGTCCAGGCAGAGGAGCGACCCGGGACCTGAGAGTTCCTCGGCGCTGAACTGCAGCCAGAACCTGTCCCGTGGCAGAAGGAGAAGGTCAACATATCCCCACGGCTGTGAGACTGCCAGCTGCAGGCATCCTGCCCAGCGAGCGACCCAGATGTCATCAGACACACATAGATGGACCAGTGACCCAGTTTGGCTTTGCTGCCACCCCAAGCGGTGTGTTCCGATGCTGCTGATATGGCATTGGAGCAGCAGAGACCCGGCTCGCTCACAAAGGGTACGGACCAGCATTTCCAGTCGGCCTGGCATTTCCGTCACTCCCCCGGATCCCGACTGCCCCCGACCCTGACACTAAAGCCAGGCCGACAGGCTCGTCCACTTGGAGACAGAACAGGCGTTTTTCACCGCCGTGCTTGGGAAACACTCAAGTGCCACGACTAATTGGGGGGGGGAAACGGGGGCCCTGGCTACACAGACTCCCCGGTCACTTTAAAGGAGGCATCAGAGGACACCTCGGGGAGGCCTGCCCAGCGGGACTCATTAAGCTTACACGCTGAAAGGGTTATTTCCCAGCACAGCAAGCACTCGCACATTTGCATCCGATAAAGGGGAGCAATAAATTATGCCATTTATGAAACCAGGAAAATTAACAGTAACACTGAATATTTATTCTATATCTCAAATAAAAGGATGCCTTAGCTGTTGCAGGGAGGGGGCGGCGTCCTTGGGTATTTGATGATTTGGCGTGTTTACGACGTGGGGATTTTTAAATTGAATTTTCCTGCATAAATCTGGTCGGCGGTGCGTGGTGTTTGAGCAGGGCGCATCGTGACTGTCAGCAGAACTCATTTTCGGGTTTAAGGTAAAGGCGGGAATTTCGTTATGCTTATGTCTCCAACCAGGAGGGGCGCTTTGCCTTACCAGTCCGCTAGCCTGTACAGCGGGATGACGACCAGCCTCCCGCCTGGTCCTGCATGGGCCTTGTCAGCCGAGTGCCACAGTCTCCGCCGTATGTCGGGCCCTGTGCCGTTCTCCACCACCCAGACAGACAGCTCCTCCCTGTGGAGGCCTCCAGAACACATCCAGAAACGGACCTGGGGAGTTCGGACAAATAATGTAAATAACCCAGGATCATGCTGTAAATGCTGGTACTGACCACTGTAATGGTCTCTGGCCCACAGCAATAGCGCAGACGGGCCGTTAGACAGATGGCGCAGTGGGATGCGATCCAGAACCATAACGCTCAAACGGCTCGCCGCCACACAGGGGCCGTGGGGTGCAGCTGTGCCGCTCAGAATCATTAAACTGCTCCAGCAAGTATCGGGTGCAGAAAAACTGTCATAGCACAGGGTTCAAAACAGACAACATCCTGTAATGCATAAAATATGTAAGATCAGATTTGCACCCTAGACACTGAGCAGATAAATGTATTAATCAAAGTTCATATAGAAATTATTAATAACACGTCTTAGAGTGGAAACAAAAAAAATATGTTCTTTTGCCCTGAGTGACTACAACTTTTTGTGCTTTGGACTGTTCCGTGCTGTTTCCGGGTCAGGAGAGCTAGAAAGCGGAATGCTCATCTGGAATTGCAATGCATGGTCGCCCTGTTCTCGGATCAGTCTTGCCTGTCAGCCGGTGCCACCTATCTGCCCCTCTAGCACAGCGCCGGAATCTCTCCCGACATGACATGTGGACCTGGGACAGGAGGAATCCCCATAAACCCTGATACTGCACTCCCGCTAACTCCGCCCTCCCGAGGAATGACGTCCAATTTACATGCTAGCTCAAGATGGCTGACGCTGTGTTTCATGGTACGAGTGCTAATGATGTATGAGCTCCCTCATTAGCAGCCGGTCAGGGTCCTGTTTCATTAACCTAGCTGGGCGTGACGCCATGCGACGGCTGTTCCTCTTACCATGCATGAGGAGTTCCTGAGAGGTGGAGGGAAAAGAGGGCTCCTGAGCAACGCTGCCCCCTGCTGGCCTTTAGACGGACCGCCTCTTGCAGCAATGACAGTCCCTGCGAATGCATGACACTCACAGGCTAGCTGAAAAGAGGCCCCCGTCCCATGGCTTTCAGGCTGTTTACTTCATGTCCCCCTCCCGCCTACCTCGGGGCTGACAGCTCGCGGCGGGGGCCCCTGGCTCGGAGGCCTGGAGCTTCCAGGATGGGCCCCGTGGGGAGACGGAGTGCCATCCACAGTCGCCGGCCTCAAACGAGCAGTAGCTGCCGTTGATAAAATGACCTGTCAAAGTGGAGAAAAGACACAAAAGGGGTGAGCTGTGGGGGTGAATGGAGAGAGAGCAGCTGGGGGGGGGGGTCTCAGGACAGTAGCAGAATGAAAGAATAACAGAGGGAGAGAGAGAGGGAGCATAAAATGATAGTGCTGGATGGGTGCTAATGGTCCCAGAGACATGGTGGGCAAACAGATGATAGATGGCGTCCCTCGCAGAGATGTGAGACACAGAGGACATAAAGAACCAGGTGTGAGCAGAGTAATTGGGCCTCAGAGAATCTTCTTGACTTGTCTGAGGCAGACGCAGTGGACATCAGAATGCTGTGTGTCAAGGCTGGGATTCCCCAACATGGCCGCCTGGTGGAACGGTAGTCTGTTATCAGGTTAAATAAAAGCTTTGATTTATACTGATTTGTAATCAGGTGGGTGGGGGTAAAAATTCAGCTGCCTAGGCTCTGAGAATGTCGCAAGCTCGCAGTGCACGCTAAGTCGATGCAAAGATGTCTTCGGTTTCACCACTGAATTTTAAACGGTCTCACTCGCCATAAGGGGAGGCTGAGTTACGCTGGTGGGGTCGTCTGGGGTGGGACTGCGACGGAGCACGTTCCTCACAGAAGGGCCCCATGGTGCAGCCGTGACCTTTGCGAGTGACGCTGATGTGGAAGGCGATCTCTCCCCCTAACTTCCCGGAGTGCAATCGGAATCTTTGGGAGGGAGACCACTGATCCGTAAGGTGTTCCCCTGGAGAAATGACCATTGGCCAGCCGGGAACGGACTCACAGACACGGCTGCCGTTAAACGTAATGGTGGACACATCAACCAGTGGGGGGGGGGGGGATCACAAATGTTAGATTAATTATCGAGATAAACAGAAACATCGCTGGATCACAGAATGGCATGGGAAATGCCTTCACCAACTGAAATCACAACACCATCCCTAGAGGCGCGTGTAGCACACACACACTCGCACTAATTCAGCACAATTCCTCTGATGATGTCCCCCCCCCAACTGTTTCCACTTGTTAAGTGCTTTGTTGATGAAAGTGGCAATAATTTTGCTGCCAGGATAGCGATTTAGGCTGCAGTGTGTGGAGAGAGAGAGATTGCAGCAGAGTGCAGTGAGAGAGTTGTTTCTGCTGACATAGTGATGTGAACGAAAATGGGCTCGGTGTCCCACAGATTGAACTTGTGTAAGAAGAAAAAGGTTGTACTTTGTCACAACTGCGCGCTGGACCAGTAGCCTTCAGCATTGGCCAAACTTTGGAAACAGAAAATGCTACTCTTTGCGTTGCAGGACAATTCGTAATACAAACACGGTTCACAGTGAAACTTAATATGATCCCTGGTGACGAAATGTGCCGTGGATTCACTCAGCATCTCCTGTATGCCCCCCAGGAAGCCCATAAAGCCACCCCCGCTATACCGCTTATTCGCAGAGTCCAGGGCCTGAGATGACCTCATACACAGCTGGACCCTTAAATCACAAGCCGCTCAACTTGAGCTTGGCACAGAAATATGAACGTGCAGGATCACAAGAAATATATCTGTCTGAAACATACGCAGAGCACATTTTAAGCTCCATCTGAAGGCCACAGATCCTCTGAGCTCGAAGCAAATCCGTATACCAAAAAGAGATATTTTAGCTAGGCACTATGTAACATTCCTGGTGTTAAACTAACTATTCCACATTCACCGTGCATGTCCACATCGCTTTACTTGAAAGATTAATGTCTTAAATAACCAGAATCACAGAGGTTATCTTCAGAGAAGACAAGATGGCTGCTTGATGGCTTCTTGAGTGCTCCTGTTGAATCGCTTTGCCTCTGAATGTGGGGGTAGACTAGCACACTGACTTTCAGCTGCTCCATGAACCACTGTGTGCATGTAATACATTAATTAACAACATGTCTGCGGCATTGATCTCCCAGTGTCATACCTTGCTGAAGCCCATTAATACGGGAACAAAGACTCGCTGATAAAAGGCCTCACAGGTATTCCCACAGGACACCGCGGATAACCCCAGCATCTAATCCCTCAAAAGATCCCAGATCTGCCCCCAAATAAAGGAGGGTTCAAGAGTAACATGACACAGAACATGGAACTCACTGCACATGTGTCCTTCATCGTCGCCGTGGGGACAGTCCGTCCGGAAGTCGCACATGTGTCCCATGGTGATCAGCGGTCCCTGATGACAGCGGTACCAACCCTGGAGGGTGATGTTGGGCGTGGGAGACGAGGCTGTGGACAGACAAAGGTTCAACAGCAACAGAAAACAACAGAGGGACTCAAAGGTCCAACATCAGCTTCCTTCCTAAAGATCTGAACCTGAACATAAGACCACAACATCAGATACCACTCCAGTTTGACCCTCCCCCATAGCCCTCGTTCCCGTTAATGTGATGTAGATTCCTAAACTTCTTGGATTTTAACCTCTCACAAAAAGCCCAAATATCCGTACATCCAGCACAGAGACTCCACAAAAGCAGAAAAAACACACGTGTCCTTGGCGAGGTGAATCTACCATCCTTACCATGGCAACCGCTTACTTTAATCAGGGCTCCGAAGCCGGCCGAGACAAGCGAATTACTCCCACCGATAACATGGCAGCTCTGTCACCACGACGACAAAACCAAACAAAGAAGCATCCCTGGGGGACGAACGCGATCTTGGCCAGTCAACTGTTGCGCGTCCCCTAGAAACGCTAACGGCGCCGCTTTGCATAGAGGACGGTAATGTAACGGGGGACCGGGACGGCTGGGCAGACGAAACAATGCAGGGACTGAGCGACACTGCTGATAACATCAGTTCACGCTTCAAGCGCTGACGTTGTATTTGCATATCAATGTAAATGGCTTCTGGCCCGACTCTGGCGCAGCTGTAAACTGCGACTGTTTTGCCTTTCACTGGCCCCATGATCCCCCTGGCCGGCACGCACGGAAACCGCCGGCATGTCGATGTTATGCACCGCGGCCTCCCCGATGCCCCCGGGAGGCCGGGGGCCGATTTAGCGGCGCGGGGGCCTCTGACTTCAGCTGTTTGCCGATTCTGTGGGAGCCTCGCGTCCGGACAGCAGTGAATGGCGCTCCACTGGCCTAATTAAAAGTTGGAGAGTGTGGAGAAGAACTTGGCTGACCTGAGCCGACCCAAGTCCCTTTGATCGTAAGGTTATAGCGAAGTCCTGCGAGCTGGATGTCCAGACAGAGCAGCTCGTCACAGAACTGCACACCCACCTGGAGTACATCGGGTACTGTGCTTTACATCACTCTGAGCAGATCAAGACACCTGCAAAGGGTAATCCATCCACCTCACAGCTGTTTATCATGATCAGGGACCCTGGGAGCCTGGAGCCTCTCATAGGTGGCATGGGGCACATCCAGGATGGGATTCCGGTCCCTCGCAAAACAGAGGTAGTTACTGTCCATGCCGCACCATAGACACGCAGTAAAGAGGGGATTCGAACCCACGGCATTGCAAGGGTGAAGTATTAGTGCTACCCACTGAGCCAAAGTCCCAATAGCGATTGCTCGTGCTGAGCAGCCACGATGTACAACACATGCACATACTGCGGGGAGACGCAGAAACGCAGGGGGTTGAGACCAAACGGCCATTCACAGGCATCAGACGTATGGCCCCAGTTAAAGGCCTCACACAGAAGCCCCTTCCCACATAATTGGCCTTGAAATCACAAATACCTACTTAAAAGAATATGGCAGGACGAGCTCCACACCGCGGCCGGTTCTCCCCCCGCCACACAGACTAATTGGGGGGACAGTTGTGCCCGTCAGTGTGGCAGTATCTCGCTAATGGCTGACAGAAACATGCCTCGCGGCTTCATTTACAGCACCGGTGGCTTGCTTGCTCTGTGCCCTCCCTGTTACCCTAATTAATGTCCTCCCGGTATGGCACGGGGGCGGCGGCTGTGGCCTCGACCCCGAACGGGCTTTTAATCATCCCACGCGTGGCAAAAACAGGGAGTTGGGAACAGGGAGGGGCTCGATGGGCGGCCGCATGCACTGCGACTTGATAAGATGCCCCCTCCCCCCACCAGTCAGGAAGGTGTGAATCCGCAGGCGAGGATGTCGTTAAGGGAAGATGGGATGCAGGTGGGGGCGGTTGGCTGGGGGGGATGGTGGTATCCATGCACCTATCTACTCTAAAGGATGATGTATGTCCGCAATGGAGACGCGCAGGTTAACGGAAAGCGGACACCAGCCATGATGGATGGTAGCATGGCGCTGCGGTATCTGTCACAACTGCCCCCATTCTCCACACCCGGTCATGCTCCAGGCATTGGCCACCAGGGGGCAGTATGGAGCAGGTTGACGATGGGCCTGCTGAGTTAACGCGGCAGCCCCGCTCCCACGACAGAAATCTCGAGGTTGTTTATACGTGTAGGTCAGCCGTGTGCTCTGAAGCAATTTCAGCTGAGGTCACTCTGTGTGAGAGGGGGCAGCGGGGGTCACAGACAGAGAGATAGCTTTGGTTTACATGGAGATTTTTCTAATATAACACATTCGCTTCCAGCCTGCTTGCGTGACGAGACACAAACGCAGCACTCAGCTGCATCTCCATCAAGCCCAACTCGTGCTGTCACACGTAATGAGGACGGCTGTTAGATGAAGACAGACATCATTATGCTGCTCTTAATGCTGTTTATTACCCGGCTTATAAACTCATAAGTAGGCTGCAAAATTAGCTGCTGCAAAACATGCTTTTGATTTATAAATATCATTACTGGAGTCTATTAATCTAAAACCATCCTCCATTAAATATACCAATAGCAGACCGCCATCTTTGGAGGCTTGATCCTGATTGGCTCCGACTGAGGGGACTGGTGAGGTCACTTGGCCTGGTAAGAGGCTCAGTCTCTACGCTGGTGATCGGAAGATCAGTGGAGCCCCGGCCTTGGAAGAACTGCTATATGTCTGTGGCTGACCCTCCACTGTGACCCCCCCAGTCTATGTAGAGCAAGACGGGATTAGCGAGGAAAATAACTCCAATTCCAGTGTACCTGTACTCATGCTAGTGCAAATGGTAAATAAAGGATTTATTATTATATACGCAGAAGCACTGAGGGAGGTAAAAGCCAGCGGGGGTGCATTCAGCTAGGGGACCAAAAACATTTTGGGGGGGGCAAAATGGCATTTGATAATCAAACAATGGTTCTGTTTCATAGCTTCGCCACTAACAACACCTGCGAATAGACTGGCACTTCCCCCGCTGAGAAATTATCTCTGCTTCACAATTCCGGAAGTTTCCGGGCCTAATTTGAATCGAAAAAATTGGCCGTCTAGCACAATTTGGGAAGTTCGGAACTTTTATTTGAATACGGAATGCAAACTGCCGTAAAATTTTTGCCGTGCGGTAAGAAGGGATTTTATTATTCATTTATCCAAATGCTGCTGTCGTGCATGTTGCTGCACCATGAACTCGGGAGTGAACTGCAACCCGCAGTGTAACCTCTGAGGAGGTGGTGGAGGAGATGGAGGGGGTGGAGAAGGAGGTCTGTTAGTGTTTCTTGGTTAACCAGGGCAAGTCAGACAGTGAGGGGAGGAAAGACTTGGAAATGGTGAACGCGGAATGATCTAGAGCACTGAGTTACAGCAATGTAACCAATGGGACGCGAGCCAGTGATTGGCAGCTGATGATAATACCCACCCCCCCATCCTACAGCTCCACCATTATGACCTATCACACCGGGACCTAATCAAGTTTAAAGCTGAGGTGGTGAAGACCAGTCCTCCAAGGACCTGGTTTACATTCTTACTCAGTCAGAATAGGAGTCACACCTCAGAGGCTCCTAGAAGCAAGTCCCTGACTAATTGGAATATCATGTGCCACCAGCACACCGAAAGCAGACAGGTGTATGGGTCACGCTATAATCATATTTTGGTCACACTATTGATATGACATTAAATCTCATCTTGGACAAGCCGAGGTTCCCATGACGTTGAAATTGGATGTAGGGCAGCCCGGTTCCTCCTCCGCAAACATCTCATCTCAGACTGAACAAGCGCATGGAGCAGATTCCACTGGCTTAGACCCTGTGGTCCCCCTGGGCCTCGTTCGGTGCAGGAAGCACTTGTTTAAGAATTCAATTAACTCTGGCGGGCCACGCTTGACTGGCTAACGGAAGCCTCTGGCTGCATCCATCTCTGTCACCCCCCGCCAAAGGGAGCAAGGGAAAAAATGGCCGTGAAGTCGACGCTAATGGCTTCAGCTGTGGTGGGTCACGGGAGCATAATGCCCCCCCCTCCACCCCTGCTTTGTCCTCCTCTACCTGGCAGCCGAGTTGATACAAGTATTTAAGCGACACATGGGCTCCGGCTCTCTCGTCAGTTGGACATAGGCACCCGCCCCCATGGGGCCATCCCGGGTAAAGCAGGTAGTGCTGTGATGTCACCGGCTGCTTGTCGGGACAATGAGCTGCTGTTTTAAGTGACTCCATCGCAAGTCATATACTCAAGGTGAGTCACGCTCAGAGCCACGGGCCCAACGGAATAATTGAAGAATCGTAGACGCCACAGGCACCCTCATATATGCAAAAGCGGGTGGACGTGTGTGCGACAAACAGGCGATTATGGAGACACTGTCGGAGGGACAGGCATAGAGTGGCACGCATCCAAACTTAGGTCAGACCATGCCTAATGAGACATGGGGAGGTGAACAGTCCAGACGACGAATCCGTCAAAAACACGGCGGGTGATTTATGTGATCGGCGCGCGGACATTCATTTCTGCTGTCAGAACAAGGATATTGAATCCAGAGAGGAAAGTCCGATTATGCGAGTCGATATCAGCCCCGGGGCATCGGAGAAAAGGCCGAAGCAGATGAGTCTGGGGTGAGCCGGTTCCATGCCGGAACCTCCCTCCAGGGCAGAGACTACGGAGTGAGGAATGAGACGCTCGCATGCCACAAAATGGCTACCTTAGCGTTGCCTGAATTATAAGTAGCCCCTGACACCTGTAGGGGGCGATACAGGCGACAAGGCACCAGAACTGCCCTCTTCCCAGGTGCTTAGATGGCAGGCCTGCATCTAACCGAGATGCGAGTCAGCGTGGATGTGTGTGTGTTCTTCTCGATAATTCATTTAGCCAAGGCGAAGCTTAGCGCCTGGATGTTTATTACGGTGCTTGACGTTAATGCTGCAGGGCTGCTGCCTAGACTTCATCACGCCGGCCAGTCGTTTCTAGGTGTTTCCATTGAAGACGGCGTTACCTGGAGGCCTTGCTTCACGCTCCAGATCAATTTGGCTAAGGGGAGGAATTAGCATTCGGCGGGCAGCCAAAACACTGGGGACGCCTCTCTCAATATCATCAGAAAATGCCAGGGGCTCGCATGTGTGAAGGCACACTCGCCTCGCAGGCTGTCTGCGGAGCGGGCGGGGGAGCGTGGATCAGAGGTGGAGGAGGAGGAGCAGGGGGAGGCGCGGTGCCGATGCCTCCCCCACCTGATATAGGATGCCCCTTTGCCGCCCACCAGAGCAAACAACGAGGACTCTTCGAACTGGGCCCCATAACAAGAGTTAACAAATGATGTCAAATCATCTGCAGATCACCCTCCCCCCCCCCCCCCCCCCGCCCCACACACACAAGCCGTGGGCTCACTGCCGTTGCTGACAGGCTCCAGCAACCTCGCGACTGACTCCCACGTGTGCTGGCACCTTCCAGAGAGAGTAAATTAGCGGCCACACATCCGTTCATGACATACGCCGCCAAAGATAAGCTAGACCATCGTGGAGAATAATTAGCGATTAGCCACAGAAAGCTGTAGGATGGGAGCCGGGGTGTCTGACGGGCATGTGTGATAATCTCTCATGGTGTCATGTGACACGGCAGCCATGTGCTCGCATTCCTGACACCGGAAGCTGCCAGCGTGGCGTGGGCGATGCTAAACCCACATGGCCCAAATCTCAGTTCCTCGTACGCATCGACAGCATTGAATTCGAACCCTGGGTTGACAACCCCCGCCTGTTAGTGCACCGCAGCCATGAAAAGGGAGTCCAGGGGGTGCCCTTGGGAAGACCGGCGGATCGTGGTACAAACGTTTTTCATGAAGTGGAATTATCGCTGCCCACTCACCGGACGGTTCCTTTAGCACGACCCCACATAAAACTTAGAATATGTCTTATTTACAAGCTAAACATTTCCGTTTTAATTGAATCACCGGAACAGGAACAGGAATGACAGAGAATGGGATATTATTCCTTTTGGATTTATTATTTAAAAAAAAACAATAAACACCAAGGCAGTCATGTGACCTTTGGCGTTCATCATGTGACTGCAGCGTTAAGACCTCGGAGGCGGTCATTGGCAGTCATAGGCAACGGCACCGAAGGTAGCACTGTAGGAGGACAGGGAACCTCAAAAAAACACATATATGTTTTTGTGAGTGCCAAAGACTAATTATGCTCCTGGAGAATAACGAGCCAAGGTAGGGTACCCTAGGGCAGGGCAGGGGACCCCAGGGCAGGGGACCCTAGGGCAGGGGACCTCAGGGTAGGGAACCCTAGGGCAGGGGACCCCAGGGCAGGGGACCCCAGGGCACGGGACCACAGGGTAGGGGACCCTAGGGCAGGGGACCCCAGGGCAGGGGACCACAGGGCACAGGACCATAGGGTAGAGGACCCTAGGGCAGGAGACCCCAGGGCAGGGGACCCTAGGGCAGGGGACCCCAGGGCAGGGGACCACAGGGCACAGGACCACAGGGTAGGGGATCCTAGGGCAGGGGACCCTAGGGCAGGGGACCACAAGGTAGGGGACCCCAGCATGCTTATGACATTTTTTAATGCTCCACAGCTATGTGTTAATACAGCTGAAACATCAACAAGTTTGAAAGTACAGCACTGCCCGCCCCCACCCCCAAACCACATGTGAGTGTGAAAGGGGTTGGGGAGCAGGGGGAGTCAGAAATTTGCCATCAGAATAGGACAAACCCTGAAAGTGAGGTATAGCAAATAATTAGCCAGGGGTGTGTTCATGGTGTGGGCGGGGGGTCCCTTTCATCCCCTAGAGCCACTGCAACGGCAGGCGACCATGGTAGGGGGCAGCGAGGGGGTCCAAACAGAAGGCCAAGCATGTTTCAGTGTGTGTGTCTGTGTGTCAGAGTGCGTCTGTGTGTCAGAGTGCGTCTGTGTGTTAGAGTGTGTCTGTGTGTCAGAGTGCGTCTGTGTCTTAGAGTGCGTCTGTGTGTCAGAGTGCGTCTGTGTGTCAGAGTGTGTCTGTGTGTCAGAGTGCGTCTGTGTCTTAGAGTGCGTCTGTGTCTTAGAGTGCGTCTGTGTGTCAGAGTGTGTCTGTGTGTTAGAGTGCGTCTGTGTCTTAGAGTGCGTCTGTGTCTTAGAGTGCGTCTGTGTGTCAGAGTGTGTCTGTGTGTTAGAGTGCGTCTGTGTCTTAGAGTGCGTCTGTGTCTTAGAGTGCGTCTGTGTCTTAGAGTGCGTCTGTGTGTCAGAGTGCGTCTGTGTCTTAGAGTGCGTCTGTGTGTCAGAGTGTGTCTGTGTGTTAGAGTGCGTCTGTGTGTTAGAGTGTGTCTGTGTGTCAGAGTGCGTCTGTGTGTCAGAGTGCGTCTGTGTCTTAGAGTGCATCTGTGTGTTAGAGTGTGTCTGTGTGTCAGAGTGCGTCTGTGTGTCAGAGTACGTCTGTGTGTTAGAGTGGGTCTGTGTGTTAGAGTGTGTGCTTTATGTGCAGGTCTGTGTCTGTGTGTCTGGCTGATTCTCCTACCTCTCAATGAGACTTCAGTCATATTCCATCATTTGCAATTCACTGATCTTCTCCTTTTTGAGTACCAGTACTTGGTATCCATTTTTTAACTGATTCACTTACATTTTGAGTAAAGAGTTCATTTTAAAAACAGGTTCCCTTTGCAAAAATATGTAATTTACATAAACAGTGTGGAACACTTTGAATGTTCTTTCGGAAGAACTTGTGGTGCGTTGCGATTTTATTTTTAGCGTAAATGTGCTAAATCACAGACTCCCCTCTTCAGCGTTTGATAAGGGGCTTTGATTTCCCCCGCAGGTGAAGCAAGTACCCCCCCAGCAGATTCAGATACCACGTCCTTGTAGAAGCCTGCAGATCTCATTTACAAGATAGTCATTCATTTTTGCCCAAACTAAAGCCCAGAGAACAAAATTATACATAAAAATTACACATAAAATAGAAAATGTATCTTTTCAGAAGCACCACCAAACACATTTCAATGAAAGTCAATAGCACTTTTAAGAGCGAAAGAGCCAGATGAAGAGAATGGAATTTCATACAAACAGAAGATATTGTTCTCCATAAATTTGCTGGAAGCTTCCGGTACATTTTATCACCATTTTATCATCTCCTCTCTCTGTCCACATGGCTCTGAAGAGACCATTAGATCTCTGAAACATGAACAACCCCCCCCCCCCCCCCCATTTAACCGAGGCAAGGAACACGTTGAATATCACAGCCTGCGACCATGTCCTTTAAAGGTAAGAAAAGTGCACGTAAGAAAGTTACGTAAAGTCACGCAAAGTCACGCAAAGTCACGCAAAGTCACGCGTACACTGTGGTCTGAACGGGGCTGAACATGACGGATGTGTGATCAGAACCACATTATATGTGTGACCACCTGACAGTCACATCCAATCTGAACACAAAATATCGTCAACGCACCTCGCAGCACGAAGGAATTCATAAACGACTGCCAGCGTGTGAGAAAGTGAATAATATTAAGGAGAGAACATTTCTAGAGATTTGTGTCTTGTAAGGGTCAACCCTTACATCCTTTTACCTTAATCTTTATATATTGCTGCATGTTTAAATCTGCAGGGAGTCACACAGCAAAGCATTTCTTTGTAGTTGTACTTGTACAAATGGCAGTAAAGCTTTCGTAATCTTTGAACCCTTGAAAACACACACACACACTATTCATTATATATCCGCATAAAGAAATGTGCTGAAATAATCTCATGTAAATGTATTTATTATTATTTATATATCAGGTACTTTGGCACAAAAACACCACTGGTAACACTGTGCTGTAAAACGTAACGATAAAAACGCGTCAGAGTAAATAAAGGCAGCTGTCAGTGACCAAGACGTGGGGATCTTACCCAGGGTGCAGTTGGTGGTGAAGTCCGGATCGAAGGCGGCGGTTCCCGCGTCTCCCGCTTGGCTGTAGCCGGACGAGATCCGGAAGGGGTTCACCCGGGCTCCCATGGTGAGCCGCAGAATCACCCAGCTGGCCAGAAGAGACGAGAACAGCAAGACCAGGGTGAGAAGCAGGTAGCAGGGGGAGCAGGGGCCTCGGCGGGGGGAGCACGTGGGGGCTGGGGCAGGGGCCAGGCTGTCGGGGGGCGGCAGGCCCGCAGGGACTCCCGGATCCGCCATCGGACAAAGCAGGGATATGCCTGTGTACGGTGCACGCTGTCTGACTATAGGAGGCCGTCGGGGGTCAGATGGGAAGGAGAGGATCCGGCAGCAGGCGGGAGCGACTCTGCACACGACTGAGGAGGGCAGCCCTAGCGGCAGAGCGCCATGCACGCCCCCCCCACTCAGCGCCGCCCCCTGCGCCTAATTTTGTTAACCAAATAACACAGATTGCATTTTGGCTCCAGGCTACAGAGCGGTTTGGGCCATGTGCACCCCCTCCCCCCCCCCCCCCGCTGAGTGACTCAGCCACCCCCCCCATGCCAACAGTACCACCTCGTTCCCTCATCCCCATTTCCCTCCCCCGCCCCCGCATGTCCACTGCGTGGTACCTCAGCCGCACTCACCTACCTGAGAACCACAAGATCCCAACCTTTACAGACTCCTGTCACCTTTTCCACATGGACTGTCTGCTCGCACGCCCATCCGCTGACTCACACGCCTCCTGTATTTCCGACGAGCCTGACTCTCAGCTCAGCCGGAGACATCAGCCATGTGTAGCCGCTTTAAAAGGTTGGTTGTTATCCTGTAAATTACGCATATGGCTTTCTGTTGGAGGACTGTCTATAAGATACTTCTGTATGAAGTACCTACTATGCCCATGTCTTAACCCTTAACCGGAACGTTCCACTCTGAATGATGTCGGCTGTGATAACCGGCGTTGGCCTGAAGCAGGCGTCTGTGCTCTCTGTCACTGAAACATTATGCTGCCTGTTAGCTGATGCCGTGCCTCGCCTCGCTCTCTGCCGCTGTACTGATATCTTTTCTTGTTTCCACCTGCAGACGTTGTTTACACGCTGTTATCTACACCTCTACTCCGCGCTGCTTTTTGGGCCTGAGAAGACAGGCTGGATGGATGAACACCGGACATGATGAATGCGACGAGCGCCCACGTCTGCATATCACTAAGCAAATGCGATGTCTGGGTCTCCTCCATGTCATACAGTGTCCCGTCGCATTTCAGTATGACACACATTTGCTCCAATGACCATCCGACTATAATCAATAATGTCCCGGGACATTTTTCTACAGTCCCCCCACCCTGCCAAAAAACTAAACCCAGCTTTATTTACAGACCCTGCCAAGACACCGACGCCAACGCACCTGTGAGCCGAGTGGCTTCATTTGCTTATTTGCATTCGTGCTGGAGATCAGACAAAGAGGCAGTGTAAGGTGCCCCCCCCCCCCCCCCGCGGGTGCCCAGCATGGACCAACTCCGCTGCCATGTAAATCCCGGCACAGATCAGCAGCAGATCTAACAGATCTCCTGACCTCGGCCTCGAACCCGCAGTAACGTCCGGTATGCCATCAGGAAGCTCGCAGGCCGGGAAGAGCACGTCTCTCACACGACAGAGGAACAAGCGACAGAAGAAGCAGATCTTTCCGGAAGATTCCATCAGGTTAACACCATGACCTTATTTACATAAAGCTACTTATCAAATTCATATCCAAAGTGAATTGAAAGTGTTTTTTTAAGTGCATCTCTCTGGACATTTTTCTATGCAGCCCCGTCCAAAACAAACACTCAAAGCAAAATGCGCGGGGCTATTGGCAAACGCGGAGAGGAGCGCTGGGGGTCTGAGAGCCAAGCAACTGCCCTTCTGCTTCCCCCTGCTGAGAGAGAACAGACCCTCCCCTGGAGAGAGGATGGTGCGCTCCGCGGTGCAGGGTGGATGGGGCAGCTCACGCGGCCTGTCCGGGCGCGATGGAAAACACAACAACAATGCAGACAATGCAACAGAGATGTCATCTGCCATCTTTCCCTTTCAAATATCACAGCTGGAAAGCAGGATTATGAAGTGTAAAATGTGCTGCTATTGCTGACTGAAAGAATTATACTCGAGGATTTTTTAAAACTGGAGCAACAGTAGCAGTAAATTCCCATGAAGGTTCACAGTCCAATTCTGGCTGGAATCAAATCCTTCCTAAAACAATATGGGCACCAGTGTGAGCAGGCAAACAACAAGGCCTGGCTTAGGACGGATATTCATGTCAGCCTTCTGTGAAACGAAAAGGGCTTTGTACACATTATTACATTGTTTCTATATTTCTGCCTGTTATTACATGTTTTCTAACGATAACAATTCATTATCGCAATACTGATTGTTCTAAAACATCCTTGAGCTGCAAGGACATTTAGAGCAGGCCGAGCGTAAACCACACCACGGCAGACGGTAAAATCAGGGCGATACATGGCAGGACGGTAAAATCAGGCCGATCCATGGCAGGACGGTAAAATCAGGGCGATCCATGGCAGGACGGTAAAATCAGGCCGATCCATGGCAGGACGGTAAAATCAGGGCGATCCATGGCAGGACGGTAAAATCAGGGCGATCCATGGCAGGACGGTAAAATCAGGGCGATCCATGGCAGGACGGTAAAATCAGGGCGATCCATGGCAGGACGGTAAAATCAGGGCGATGCATGGCAGGACGGTAAAATCAGGGCGATCCATGGCAGGACGGTAAAATCAGGGCGATCCATGGCAGGACAGTGACACTGACACACATATAAGAACAGTATCAGTCAGGAGAGAGTCTATCCTTAATCCTGAGATCCACCATCATAGCCAGCCAGACGTCTGAGTCCCCCCCCCCCCCCCCCCCAGTTACGTAGAACACCCACTAAATGAGATTCCTCTATATTTATTTACTGCGGTGTATGAAGATGCAACAATATATTTTATTTAGCAGATGCCTTTATCCACACTGGCATACATTATTTTTTTTAAAAGAGAGCAGCATTAGACTGTCCCTGGAGCAACTGAAACTGAAGGGTCTGGCTCAGGGCCCAGTAGTGACGTCAGTCTGCTGATGCTGGGATTTGAACTGGAAACCTTCTGATCACAAGCTCAACATTATTAGCAACTGAGCCACACACCAACCCCACAATGAGTGGAAGCACAACATCAGGGGGTCAGAAAGCTGTGCTACATATGTGTTGTTTGGCCGTAGGGTGCTTGTAATAAGCAGTTCACTGGTCAATCTCCGTGGTGACGAATCATTATCATCCAATAACCCAAACACTACATTCATTAAAATGGCACCTGCAGGGAAACCGGCCTCACAGATCCGCTGCAAAAATGTGGTGCCACATGCTGCAAAGGTGACGGCATGCCGGTGAGTCGGGATGCCGGTCCTCGGCCTCTGACTAATGGGCCACAAACTGCAATGAGTCACAGGACCGCAGGCGTCCCCAGCCTCGGAGGAGAGGCTGAAACAGACCCCACGTGTCGGGTCACAGGACCGGAGGCGTCCACAGCCTCGAAGTAGAGGCTGAAACAGACCCCACGTGTCGGGTCACAGGACCGGAGGCGTCCACAGCCTCGAAGTAGAGGCTGAAACAGACCCCACGTGTCGGGTCACAGGACCGGAGGCGTCCACAGCCTCGAAGTAGAGGCTGAAACAGACCCCACGTGTCGGGTCACAGGACCGGAGGCGTCCACAGCCTCGAAGTAGAGGCTGAAACAGACCCCACGTGTCGGGTCACAGGACCGGAGGTGTCCACAGCCTCAAAGTAGAGGCTGAAACAGACCCCACGTGTCGGGCCTCTCTGCAATAACAATATGTAAATAAAAAAGGCAGTGACCCTGTGTCCTTGCAGGCATCATGAGCTAGAATAAACACAGCTGTCTGCGTTCTGCATGTGCTGATCATTAATATTACAAATCGCACAGCAGTTCGATAGGATCCAAGGTCCTCGGCAAACTCGCTAAAAATCCGTCACGTTAGGAGCCCTTGTTTGGACCAGACCCAAGCTCAGGAAGTCATGCCGCCCACGCCACCTCAGGAAAAGCGCTGGATGTAGTGTAAGCGAGCTTCTCTGCACGTTTGTATGCCTTGCGGACGTAATAACGAGTATATGTGGAAGATGTGCTTACAAGCAAATTCTTTGTGCTAGATCTTTAGAGGAAAATGCAATAATGAACCCAGCTGCACAGTTTCTGGGAACAAAAAGGATACATATGTATAGCCATTCGTTCCGTTAAATAAATCTCTGTTTAGTGTCAGTAGATACAGTGTGGCCTTTGTGTGTTCGACACGCAGCCGCATTTATACAGACCTACGTTTTCGCCTCTTGGAGGATTCGCTTTATTTCCTTGGTACTTGTTTTCACACGCGTGTCTAAGGGTCACGGTTCTCTGCGTGTGTCCTCAGCGTGGTGCTGTGCCTGTCTGTGTACTCAGGGGGGTGCTGTGCCTGTCTGTGTACTCAGGGGGGTGCTGTGCCTGTCTGTGTACTCAGGGGGGTGTTGTGCCTGTCTGTGTACTCAGGGGGTGCTGTGCCTGTCTGTGTCCTCAGGGGGGTGCTGTGCCTGTCTGTGTACTCAGGGGGGTGCTGTGCCTGTCTGTGTCCTCAGGGGGGTGCTGTGCCTGTCTGTGTACTCAGGGGGGTGCTGTGCCTGTCTGTGTACTCAGGGGGTGCTGTGCCTGTCTGTGTCCTCAGGGGGGTGCTGTGCCTGTCTGTGTACTCAGGGGGTGCTGTGCCTGTCTGTGTCCTCAGGGGGGTGCTGTGCCTGTCTGTGTACTCAGGGGGGTGCTGTGCCTGTCTGTTTACTCAGGGGGGTGCTGTGCCTGTCTGTGTACTCAGGGGGGTGCTGTGCCTGTGTGTACTCAGGGGGGTGCTGTGCCTGTCTGTGCAGTCAGGAGGGTGCTGTGCCTGTCTGTGCACTCAGCGGGTTGCTGTGCCTGTCTGTGTACTCAGGTAGCTGCTGTGTGCTTCCATCTGTGGTTCTTTGATCATTGGGGCTGCTCGGGTTGTCCTGGGGACCCACTCAGAGAGTCAGTTTGGGATCCCCCCCAGCCCCCAGATGTATTAAAAACAAAATAAATATCTATCAAGTATAGCCTGAAGATCATAGCTGGCTGGCTGGGTAAATGAAGCAGTGTGTTCTGCGTCTCTTCAGCATGGAATATGTTTGATATTTAGTATAGTGATTGTCTGTGGCCAACAGGAGGCCAAATCTTGGGGGCCCATGAATGTGTGGTTTGAGAGCCAGTAAACACCATCTCTGTCTGTACATATAAGCCCATTGTCCTAGTACTAGAATCCATTTCAGTCCGGCCAACACTTCATAGCACCGGACCGGAACCAAAACCTGGAATCAAAGTCCCGCGATCTTGGCCGGCACTCTGGTCGCCGTAATCTTCTGTGAACGTCTCTGTGTTAAAAGGCCGAGAGACACGGCGATCTGACTGACAATTTGTGTCCACTGTGAGCAACAAATGAGCAGCTAGAGGGAGAGAAAAAAACAGACCTGCAATCAGTCCGATCTTATCCATGGCTGTATGGAAATCATGCCCAGAACGGACACGCTCCAGATGTCACGGAAACAAACTACAGAGAGCTCAAAGTGCTGTTAAAAAGGGGTGAAATAGTGATTAGTGACGTTAAGTGTGTCTGTCCAGCGCGCAGGATCCAGGACTGGGGGGGGGGGGAATACCTTACAGATAAATCGATGGCTTATTTGCAATCTCCCCGCCCCATGCTTCCTCTCACGTCCACGTCATGATAAATCCTGTGATGGATGATGCCTGGCTTTTTCCTTAACACAAATCCTTTACTTAAACCATTAACTAACTCCTAATTCCTACACCGTATGTCAATTATTTACAAGAAGATCCAGGACAGGAATAAGCAGCCAATGCTCCGTACGGAGCAGCCGCACATTCAGGGAGGAATTTCCAAACAGCGCTTTTTCGCTGAGGTACCCACTGTTTATAACCAAACCAGGTTCTCCATCCCGCATCCGTGGGATAAATCACATCACTGGTCCCCAGGCCGATACGGGGAAAATGTGTCTGTAAATTGGATTTTTTTTTTTTTTGGTCGCAAGAAGCCAGTATGAAATGCCAGCAAGACACTGAGCAAACAGGATGCTTAAATAACAACGTTTTATCATGTGTTACATCTGAAAAAGTTAACATCAGCCTCAACTTAACGGCCCCACATTTGATGGTCAAATTATTCACAGACAAGCAAAATTTCTACCTTTTTAATACATATATATATATCAGACTCAGTTCTGAACTGTAAACGAAAATAATAAAATGTCAAATCATATCATAGGAGCCCAATAAAGGGCTGCTGTGAAACAGCAGAGACCCAAAATGACCCGTATGTCTGAAGGGGGAACTAGTCCCTACTGACAGGCAAAACAAACTTTGAAACAAACTTTAGGGGGCTGTGTTTCTGATTAATTAAAATAAAATAGAATTAATTCAAAGGGACTACGGCCAATAACGAAGCGCTGGAAACAAAATTGCTTCCACGGTTAATTTCCCGGAGACGGGGCGGGCCGTCTGGAGAGCATGCAGCCCGGCTTTGTTCTGAGCGGACGGGAATGTCCTGGTTTGAACGTCACACGCAATGTGCAGATAAACGACATCAAAGGGAAATGAAGAGGCTGAAATCCCCGCCAGGACCGAGACCTCGTTTACACCAGACCGACTTTGGTACGAAAACAGGCCAAAAACAGCGATTAGGCCTCAATGCACACAGGAGCCCAAATGACCTGCCGTGGTCTCTGGGAAGCCACCAAGCCTCAGCTACAAGGCCACACCCACATCTGTGTAGGCCTGGCTGTTGCAGCCACGCCCATTCCAGACCACACCCACATCTATGTAGGCCTGGCTGTAGCAGCCACGCCCACTCCTGACCACCCCGACATCTGTGTAGGCCTGTCTGTTGCAGCCATGCCCACTCCTGACCACCCCCACATCTGTGTAGTCCTGGCTGTTGCAGCCACGCCCATTCCAGACCACACCCACATCTATGTAGGCCTGGCTGTTGCAGCCACGCCCACTCCTGACCACCCCCACATCTGTGTAGGCCTGGCTGTTGCAGCCACGCCCACTCCTGACCACACCCACACCTGTGTAGGCCCGGCTGTCATGGCTGCATGCCCGCAGCTGAACCTGTGATGAAGGGAAGGCATTTCAGCGCCACATGGCGGTGGCAGCACACATGCAGAATTCTCAGCTGCTCCCGATGCCGGCTGAGCGCGGCACTAAACTGAACGGCAAAGGCCACGCCACAAGCTCGCTGATTTACTCCGCGTGATGGATCAGGAGAAACAGGCACGAACAGGACTCATTTCTGTGATGAAGGCTCGGCCACTTTGGTCCAGAGTGCCATGAAATTACACAGATAAAAATAAAAAATGAGAATCACATGAGAACCACTTGTGCTTTTTAAGCTGAATTATGCCCAAATTCAATCACCGGGAGTCTCACAGACTTTCCTTCCGAGAGGAAACCTGTCGGATGAGGGGTCTGGGGCCGTGCTGTGGTGTCGGAGCATCTCTGCCTGACACAGGCGGAAAATCGGCCTGCTGTCACTAATCACGCAGGCCTGCGTTCATCTGTGGCTCATGGTGATTGGACAACAGGGGGCTGCCGCACGGCTACCCAGAAATGACGAGGCGCCCTGGTCGGGTAACTGGGGGAAGCTGTGCTGGCATATAGCTGCCCGGGGGTTGACCTGTGTAGAGATCTTGGATTCTGGAATGAGAATGTGGGGGAAAGTACAATGGCATGTTGGGCCACTAGGGGGCAGAGCTGCAGAAAGGGGATGGGCTTTTGGGTTTTTATGATCCATCGTGGCACCCTGTGCATACAGATCCCTGGGTTAATGAAACACAGCTGGCCCAGATTGGACTGATCACATTGTTAGAATTAAAAAGGCTGGGGGGGGGACTGCACAGTGTGATATATGTTCCAGGTAGGATGTCATGTGACCAGGTGTTTTCCGGATGAGTGCTTGAGTTTCCTATGGTTTCCACGACAACCAGAACACCAATTATAATTATACTGAACAAGCGCTTGTGTGTGACACATTAACCAATGGGGGGGTTGATCCAACAACAAAAAAAAAAACAAACACATCAGGGCTAAACGTGCAAAAACACGAGGGGAGGTGGGAAGGAGAGGCCTCCTATCCAGGTTACCGGGGGTGGGACAAAGCAGCAGAACCAATCGGTGCCATTGCTGAGAACGAGCAGTGGGAGCAACCTATCGATACGTATATGCCCGGTCACATGACTCTCTTATCACTGCCCTGAATCCATGTGACTTTCTCACTATCACATTAAGTCCTTGGTTAATTACAGGCTTCCTTTTGCCATTTAATTTAGACAAACAGCACAACACAGGTTTTATTTGTACAGATGAAGTATATCTGAGTCACACAGCGCACTCCATGAATGTCACTGGCAATCAGGCCGAACTCTGCTGGTAGGAGGCAACCGGGTCAGACTCCATTATGCTGCGTTGCAGTGATCCGTCAGTGTTAAATAAACCGCCCCGCTAACCTTGTATCTTAGTGACACTTTTTGCATTTTGTGAGTGATTTTTTGTTGAGTGTAATTTTCCTTGGAAAACGATGGCGATGCCTGATCCTTTAACTGTCTTGGGCTGCATTTCTCACTAAGTATGTAAGCGTGACCGGGCAGGCACTGCAAGGCGCAGGCACTGCAAGGCGCTGGCACTGCAAGGTGCAGGCACTGCAAGGCGCTGGCACTGCAAGGCGCTGGCACTGCAAGGCACAGGCACTGCAAGGCGCAGGCACTGCAAGGCACAGGCACTGCAAGGCGCAGGCACTGCAAGGCACTGACACTGCAAGGTGCAGGCACTGCAAGGCGCAGGCACTGCAAGGCGCTGGCCCGACGTATCTGGCCAGCCATGGAGATCCCGGGATTCTGTTTGGCATCTGTGACAAAATACACAATCACTCCCAGTGACTGAATTTTGGCATAATTAGCTTAAAAAACACCATCTGCTGGCAAATCGACATCGACACTGGCGCTGTCACACAGAGATGTGGGTGTGGTCCTTTCGAGAAACCAGCGGGGGGTGACGTCGAGTGAGGCCGAACCGGTTCCGATGTTACTTGGACCTCTTGCTTGAGTGTTTGGGCAGGAATTACCGGATGAGTAGAAAACAAAGAGACAGAGAGACAAGCTGACGACTAATCAATGAGAGAAGGAAATGACATTTCTAACGAGGTGTAAACAGAGTCGTTAAAGCCGCTGAAGTCTGTTCATCCATTCGTATGCGACGCGGCGATCGCTGGGGATTGCAGAGCCACCGATATCCGGAATAAGAGTCTACAAACGGGATTAACTAAGGAACAAAAATAACCTACGAATCGGAACAGGGAATTATCTCAAAAATGAAAGGGTAGGGCGATCGTTCGGGTGCCTTAAAGCCAATTTGACAGAGTAAATAAGGCTTGACGGGACCTTCCCGGGTGAGCGGAGGTGGCCTTCCCAGCGGGCTTATGTCAGCTTCCAGGAAGGACGTTTACCCGAGACACTCGGGGTTGTGACCAGTGAGCCTGTGGAAGGATTCTGCACGCAATGAGTCATTATGGAAAATTCATGCTGCCGATGTCACCTGCGAGGGCCGTACTGTAAGGTACATGGAATCCAAATATTGGATCAGCCACAGTCAGTGTTGATGTAAAAGCATGTTTATTTAATATTGAGTGTAGTGACTGTATGTAGCCCCCCTGAGGCCCCACACAGATGACACAGATGGTGTGAGTGGTGGTAGGACAGGTGCACATCAAGGCTCTGTTTTCGGTCTGCTAACTTTTTCAAGGAGAAGTTCACAAGTGTCTATCCTCCCTGTGATTGTAACGGCCTGTAGTTATCAAACGGCTAAATGTTAGCCGCCTGCCCATGTACTTTCAGCCCCGTTTCACAGTAAATTACCGTTTTTTCTTTTCAAAACAGTCGCTTCTTCTCAGTTACACTAAACAGTTACTTCTAATTATAAAACCTTTTCAAAAAAAATTTCAAACGGGGACCATTTGAAAATTGCAATCTTGCATGCCGCAAATTACCGAACGACGCCACTCAATGCGTCCAGTGTCTCACGGAAGGCATTAAGGCATTTCAGTGTAATACATATATTTAATTTGTTTGAAAGTGGATACTTTGATCGTCAGTGCTGAGAAATTTCTTTGCCGGTGAATGTCTTCTGAGATAAAGGCCTGCCTTCTGTAATTTAATTGAATACAGTTTTCAATACAGTTTGTATAGTAGCCTGAAAAGATACGTTTAGTACATGTAGGAAGCCACTTTCCGCCCGCACTTCTGACAACATTGTAGCTGAATATCATTCTGCAGGGCATTAATATGTTTTCAAACAGTCCACTATCCAGCATTTCATTTCCTGTAACTGAGAAACTGGTTCAAATCATAACGCCTTCCTCCATTTTTCCAACTTCTTCTATTTCTATAACTTTCCCTGCCATTTTTCGCTGGTTTAATTCCCCTCTCGGATCCGTACGGAGTTTGGGGTCAAACAGTTGACACGCACGTCCTCAGATACCACAAAATGCGACCCACCATCTGACACCAGGACGGGAAACCTCTGCTTTGCCCAGCGGCCGGGCGTCCCAAGTTCACCACGATTACCGCCTTTTGATGGGAGGCTGACGGGAAACACCAGACCGCGTCGGAGCCGCGTGACCCGTCTGCGATACCTGCCTATACAGCGACAGGCCTGCCCCCACAAAGCTAAATGCTCTATTACACCCATACCATCCCAAAACATCCCAAACTTACAATTCTGTATCCAGGGAACGTAACGTAACAGTCAGGCAGAGCGTCCCATCCGGAGACCAAACACAAGCCTGACTTCAGTATGACACATGTGGTCTTAGCCAGCACACTGTGCCCGAGAGATCAGGACACGTGAAATTGGACAGCTTTTCATTATTATTCATTGTTTCTCCTCCCCTCTCTCCATTCAGGGAGGTGCGGCAGTTCAGGAGCTTAAAAGTGCTGCCGGTGTAGTTTCTTGTGACGCTCTCATCCTTTCTCTCTCTCTCCCGCTCCCGCTCCCCCGTTTTTGCTGGTGCCATGGAGATGATCGCAAATCAACAGTATTTTGATCCCCGTCCCTGAGAATGCAATTCACCAGCAATTTTACCTTCACCTTGATTTTAATAGGATGCAACTAGGCCAGGCTGACTGGCATGTTCTTCAGCGAAGGAGCGAGACCTTGGGATAAATACTAATAGGACCTAAAATACCTCAGTTCAGATGGAGAATCGAGGGCAGAGGAAGATCAATTGATTTTGCAGGTGTGTCGTGATTCGAGTTAATAGCAAATTTTCAGCAACACTAACTAAAATCCCTGCTCTTTTCTGTCTAGCCTACAGCAAACATGGCGGTCACTTCCATCCATCCACCAGCACCGTAACAGCTTAATCCCAACTGGGGTCACAGGGGGGACTGGAGCCCATCCCGGGAACAATGGGCGCAGGTAGGAAACAGCCCTCGGCAGATGCCAACACACCACAGGGCGCACACACACAACTACAGCGCCAATTTAGACTCGCCAAACAACTTGCCCTGCGCGCTTTTGGACCATGGGAGGAAACCGGAGCCCCTGGCGGAAACCCACGCAGAGCGTGCGAGCTCCACACAGAAAGGACCTAGAACCAAACTCCGGGCCTTCTGGCTGTGAGGCAGCAGTGCTAGCCACTGCGCCGCCGTGGTCGCTTACCACCGAGAATTCTGGGGCCGAGGACAAAACACCACAACGAGGGCCTTGCTGGCACCCGGGACGGCGGTGCAGCGGGAAAGTGCGAGGTCCTTGGCGAATGACTGGCCAGCGTCCACATGCCCCGAGAATCCAGATCGATACACGCTTCTTTATATAGGCAGTGAACGAGAAACAGATCCTGGGTTTATCTCAAACAGCCCTGGCAGCAGTAAATTGTTGCTTCGGTAGGGTGTGTTTTCTTCTAAGGAAGCTGCAGTCGCAGGCAGGTGCTCCTCTGGGTGATTATTATATAGGGTTTACAGTCCGCAGCTCCGTCTCGAGAGTTTATAAGGACCAAAGAGGCTGCAGAAAGCACTGCAGCTCATTTCGCTTCTTTGCTTTTGTCAGTATCACTGCATCTGATCTAATTCCTATCATCAAGTCCGAGACCGTCAAACTCATCGTTGAGATGATTGACTCACTGATGACTGATGATGAGAACATTCACCATCTGCCCTAGGCTGTGACCTATCAGGAGATTCCGAAACCAAACGAATGAGGGACATTTTAGGTTATTTGAAGACTTAAGCAATGCATCCCATAATCTTGAATTCGAACCTGAGTCGGGGCTACACTTTCAGACTATGAAGCAGCACATCACCAGCCTTTAAGCCGGTGGTTATGGAGGTGACTCCTCCCCTTCGGGGCCCTGCCTTTTGTATGATCGAAGCACAGAGAGGCCCTGTGACTTATGTGAGGGTCACTGTCAGCCCCAGGAACCTTCAGACCAGCGGCTCATCAGTGATGTGTTGTCCCATCTAGCACAAGGTGCAAACAATCGCTGTGCAGCGTCACCCTCACCATCCCAGGAAACTCCAACCGCACAGAGTGCGTGCGGCAGGCGGGAAGCTGTAAAGTATAGCAGGTAGCGATTAGCGACTGCGTGCAGCATTAAAAGGAGGGGGAAAAATCTTCGCAGACGTGGTGTAGAAACTGTGTGGGGCTGCCATCACCTCTTACTGCTCTTTTTGTGGAATCAAGGTGATTGATTTGCAAATTCCAGTGTCTGTCATGTGACTCCCCACGCTCGCTCTCGGTTAGCATGTTGCCGCACACCTCCCGAGCCTTCCACAAGCTTCCGGGCATTTCCTCATTACTTCGCAGGACAGCGCAGCAGTCCCATGCTGTTCACCTTGGACGTGAACGGCGAGAGGGGCCGAGTGTGCGGGGGGCACTCTCTGATGCCGCATGGATGAATACATTCGTCCATGAAAGTTTGGGCGGCACCGTAAGAGTCACACGCTAATTAGCATGCTACGGCTAAATCAAGATCATTAGGGATCATTTGAGATGGTAATTTGTGCACATAATGGCTTTTATAATGTGAATACAATGCTTTTCTCTTGATTTGTTAAATACAGTATCTCAGACTCACCATGCAAGTAAATATATACACAAAAATGGCCCCAGCAGGCGTGCAGATGGAAAAGAAGCAGGAAATCCATAAACCAGGACTGATTATTCCTTCACAGTCACTCTCAGACAGGTCCATTTCCACGACATTCACATGAATATTTTATAACTCTCAGGTTTTGCGTCCGTCCCCCAGCTGAAAATATCCCTCAGTTTAGATCTTTTTACGTTGCAGTCTGCATTCGTCGGATCATCATTGTGCATTTCTCCAACGTCGCTGTGCCCAAATGGCCTGAGGTTTTCTGGAACGTTTGATGTGGGGAAAATTACAATAAGAAAATAAATGAACGCTCTGAGGGAGAATGGGAACTTTTGGACCCAAACTGTTTGCTGTCAAATGCTCAAACAAAAGTGCAACGTTTAATTAAGACTCCAGTGATAGGATGAGGCACACAGGCTGCTAAGTAAACAGCAATTTAAAAAGTTAAATGAAAAAGGAAAAGAAGCTGAAATAATAATAATAATGATTTTCAAGTATGCTTAATTAACACAAAACAATCTAGTGCCATAATCTGAGCTGTTGTAATAATTTCAGTTAGAATAACATTCATTCTGAAACCAATGGCGTAGTTTTGATTGTGCTGAACGCAGTGAGGGGTTACTGATGAGAACAGAGTAGATGCCAGAACTACTCCTGAGCAATAGGAGGAGTTCATACTGGCATTCAGCCAATAGAGAATGGAAATGCTGCCATGTCAGGAGCAATGGAGCCTGTGGCGATTGATCCACAGATGGAGATGGACCTGGAGCCACAGAGAGCGTGAGGCCAAAGGACGCAGGACGTGGCGATGCTCGTCCATGACAGTCAGGTGGTCTTCCTGGCATGCGGCCATGATGACAGTCAAGAATCCCAGTAGTAAAATCTTAATAATCACACTTGATGTCTTGTGGGAGTCTGCATACACTCTGGACAAAAGTGCGTTAACAGTCCGACCATATTGACAGGAAGATTAGCTGTACGGTTAAACTGAGCAATGCATACCTTTTACATTTTAAAAAGGTAGCTAAATAACACAGCTAGCTACAGAAATACAGACCGGTGATTAAACTCTAATGTGAAAATTCACTCTTTTTATTATTCATTAGAATTATATAAGTACTTAGGAAACCTTTATGGATGGGCACTTGGTTTGGGCACCCCGGGGGCCTCATTGTCCAGCCAGGGCCTATACACCGCGAACGTGGTGTGCGGGAGTTCCATAGATACAGTCAGGCTCTAAGTGGAAACATCCGGAAGGATATAGAGTGCCGTTGCGGGACTGTCACTCTCTGTCTGCCACCAGCCTTCGAGGGGACATAAAGTCCGATGTTATTGCACTGTTGGGCGCGAGAGACTCCCCCCCCCCCCCCAGAGTTGTACACGCTGTGTATCTCTCCATCATCTGCTCCAACCTCCTTTTGAGTGGACTCCAGGAACAGATTAAAATAGATGCTGGCTGCAGGAACAGCCCGTACCCCACGGCCTGTGCCTGCTCCGGGTCTTCCGCTCGCGCGTGACTCTGCTCACTCCGGCCTCTCTGGAGCACCAATCTGCTGGAGTTTTTCATACCACAAATGTGAGCGTTATTGGGAATTTATAGCACGATCGTTCGATTTAAAAATACTAACTTTGCTGCCTGTTAAACTTCCATCAGACACCACAGACACTTAAAGCCATGCACTGTGTATACATTATACATGGGTATATACATAGTACTTCTCTAATGATGGCCAAAGAAGTATTCCTTATTCGTTGCCCCCCCCCCGCGGCCTCGGATCATTATTTAATTCCCCACTGCAGAATATGCAGAAGCCCCAGGTGCCTAAACTCGCGAGGTTCTCTGTGTGGGGCCCTTCATGGCTGAGTGACCCCCTCATTACTGCTGCCCAGCCCCCCCGCCCGCCTGCTCTCGTATCTCCTCTAAGCTGACATGCCTTCCCAGAATGCCGTGCTGCAGAGCCAGCAGAACCCGCATGCGGGTCAGGATGACATGAATTACCTGTGCTCTGCGGCCACCGGCGAGGGCTGAGGTCTGCGGGGGAAAACGGAATCTGCTTTCACGGTCCGGCGTGCGTTAATAACGGCGGGGGGCGGGGGGCGGAGGGCGGAGGGGGGCACACGGATGGGGGCTCGCAGGCGCTGTAATGAAGGCCCCCGTAGGTGTTCGAGTCTGTCAAGCTGCTCACACTGGAGGATGGAGACCCGCCAGTCACTACTCGACTCCACTCGGCCTCCTAATTAAAAGTTGCACACAGGAAGCCGGTGGAGCGCAAAGGCGAAATTAACACATTAGCTTAACGAGGAAATGACTCACAAGGCCGTGTGCTGGTGATACTTTTTATTTTTTTCCCCTTCTTCCCGAAGTGAATTACGATTCGGGGGCGGGGCACCCCCACAGAATGTATAAATGTGACAGGGACATGGCTGCCCCACGGACACAGAGGTAATCGCCGGTAATTGCCCAGGGAAGTTGGCAAAACATCTACCGATATGATGACGATTTCAGTTCGTGAAGCAATGGAGGGGCAAGCAATGGAGACGAGCTGTAGGAGTTTGACTCACCCTGTCGCCAGTGTTTAATGGCCTTAATAACAGGTTAAGTGAGTCAGGTCAAATGAGCCCCCCCCCCCCCCCCCCCAATGACTTCCTGTGTGTCACCCACTGGAAGGCAGTGTGTGCCTCAGCAGGTCAGTAGATGATTCACTGCTGGGCCCCTGAGCAAGACCCTTAACCCCCAACTGTTCCAGGGACTGGATGACTCCGCTTTATGAAATGTTTGTCACTCTGGATAAAGGCGTCTGCTCAAAAAATAAAAAGTAAAAGTATTTATGGTGACGGGGTACCGGACCCCTGACTGTGAAGCCTTCATGTTTTTCGTCTCGTGTTCTTCCCAGACGCTGCTCTGGCTAATTTTGCTAATTACCGTCGCAATAGATGCGATTTAAATGCTCCTCGAGGCGCTCAGCTTGTACAAACGACGGACGGTTGAGCAATTAGCGGCGAGGAGCCGGTTGCGGAATTCCTGAGGGACAGTACGCCTGCGTCTCGAGAGCCTTGCCGGTCCCGAGCAAACAGGTGAAAACCAGCAATGACATGGGCAACAGCTAGATGCAAGGGAAGAACTCTCCGGAAGATAGAGGCAGCGCCCCTGAAATGACAGGCCGACTGACAATGGCATTCTGGTTCTGGGGCGAAGGTGGACCGGTGTCAGACACCTCGAGCAGAATTGCAATCGCTCCAAGGCATGCTGTGGACCAAACTGCGAACTAAATGGCTAAACAGAACATCAAAGATAGCCAACATCACCCACATGACATATCGATCGTGATTCTGTCCCTTCCCCGGAAAAACATACAACTACAACAGCGACATCAGCCTGTCTGTGCGCCGCTTCCTCCTGTTATCCACAGCATCATGGGTAAATAAGCGCGCTGCTCGTGGGGGATGTAGTTACACAGCAGGTCATCCACTTGACATTTATATCGTATGTCGTTCATAATTAAAGAACACAGGGGGGCTTATCATACTGCGCTGGTAAGCTGCAACTCGTCGCTTCAGCCAATGCGAAGGCGGAATCACACAACAATTGTTCTGAAATTAGGTTTTTGTAAAAAAAATTAATAAAAAATAGACGGCATGTGCTTTGGTGTGTTAACCATTTATGTATCTTTCAGGATGTGGTGACTAAGCTGAGCCAACACACACACACACACAAGTGTGCAAAGTGATCAGTTTTAATGGATGCTTAGTTTTAATACTCAGATCTACATCACTCCCGCATCCCTATTAAATAATGTAAGCTGTGTTGTGGGTGTGCTCAGCCGAATCTGCTCGAATCCGAAAGGACCTACTCGAAAAGCTACAAAATACAAGTGCGCGATTTCTGGATCCAATACAAAACATCTCACAGGAGTGTACAAATTGGGGAGGGGGCCACATTTGTTTGGTATATTCTTGCTTTGATATTTGATTTACTGTAGGCTTAGGTCCCCTCAACCGAGTTACGCAGAAGCAAGGAGTGACTCTTATCCTTGGGGTTTTCCGGAAAAGACCACAGTCAACAGTGAATGGACACCCTGCGCACCTGTTAAAACAGGAACGTTAAATCTGTCAGCGGGAATTCGAAGAGCCAGGCCCTTGCACAAGAAGATTCCCTCGTGGGCGTGTTTTCTGGGGGGAGGAGTGCCTCCCCTAGCTGAGGGGACGCGACCTGTCAAACACACCCAGAACCCGTTATACGCGACTCCTGCAGGAGAGGAGTAACCAGTCGGCAAGATGGATGATAAGAAGCATGGTTCAGTCACACACTGCGTAGCGGTAAAGGCTGCTTGGTTGGTTGCCAGTAGCAACAGCGGCTGCGAGGTCACTGGTAATTATCTCTCAACATGACAAGTGCGCAGTGGGCTTGCAGTTACGGGAGTCACTGGAAACCGCGTGGGACTGGCCGACGAGCCGCACGGAATGCCGCAGTTACAGAAAGAGGACAAAGTGGGAATTAGGAAAGGTCCCGAGCTCTGTCATCAGCTGAATGTCAACCGATTCCAGACCCCCCCTCCTGCTCTCGTCACGCACCAGTGCAGGGGTAGCCGCAGGAATGCCTCACAGTCCTCAGGAATGTCAACAAGTCCGCAGCACAATAACGGGATTATAAAGTGAGCGAAAGCTGGGAAGCAACGCGTCGGAGATGGCGGGAATGTTAGACATGCGGGAAACGCAGTCTGTGCATTCCGGAGGGGGGGGGGTCTTTTCTATTGTGGCCCAGTGATTATGCCCCGTGACGCTAAAACCGCATCCGCTTCACAGGAGTGATACTTACTGCAATAAGTGACAGGACTGAGCAGGCAAACAACTCAATAAACAAACATGATAAATGCTTGCTGCTGAGTCCCCCCCCCCCCCCACCTCCCCGAGTCAGAAGCAAGCAGGCGGGGGGATCATAAACCCCCCACTCCCATTGCTGTTCATCACAATGTGTATCACATCATTCATCTTCTCTTGACACTAATCAAACACAGGTCCAGAGCCTCGTTAAGGAGCGACGGAGACGGCACTGGGGGGAGGGGAGCTGCCTCGCCTTCACACTCGCCGTCATTTACTTCATTTCCTGAGTACCGGCCCACCTCACTGCGCTGTTCTTCACCATCATCATACGTAAAGATCGGAGGTGTGATGACCAGTTGATCTACTCCTAGTCGAGCTCTCAGCCTCACCCGGTACCTCCCGACCCCAGACAATGACATTCAGAGCCCCCCCCACCGAATTTAAATTACAAAAACAGCTTTATTCTGCGGCACTCTCTTCATCATCATTTGGAGAGGACTTCGTTTCCAGTCAAGTGGTCTGAAGGAGGGGGGGGGGGGCACTTGACAGTAACAGCAGGTGTTCCTTCTGCATGCAGACAGCTTCATTTCCATCAACGGCTCATTTGCATGAGACGATTCCATTGGTTAATCCGGCATGGTTTGTCTGCTATTGGCCAGGTGGACCCTTGTGATCGTAAGGGGGTGTGGCTTACAATGTTGTACAGAATATAGCTATTCATACATTAAGCTGGTCAAACGGGAACAACAAATGTCAGAACAGAAATCTACAGAAATGGGCAAACTTGGAGTAACTATGGCGGAAGTCTCCGGTGATGAGCGAGACGCAGAGCTGGAAGCAGCGTGATTGGCTACATCACCCCCAGGGACCACGTCTTCACCTAGAGGGCGCTGGTGATCGCTGGGAGGCGACGTGTCATGGGGGGGCATTGAGACAAGGTTGCCCCCACCGTTACACAAGATAAATCCTAATTGATCTCAGAAGGAACGAGGAGAATAAGGAATCTAAAGAAGAATGAGGCAAATCGGGAGACAGAGTCAGGACACCTCGACCCCCACGCGCCCCCCCCCCCCCCCCATGCTGACAGATAACCATTACAGTTTCTAATAGCCTGTAACAGGCCTCCTTCTGGAAGGAGCCCAGTGCTCCATGCTGGGGGGGGGGGGGCAGGGGTGTGTGGACAGCATGTGTCAGCATCAAGGAGGGGCACATGAGCGGGGCAGGGAGTCACTGTCGGGAAGCAAATGAGACTATTGGCACTAATGAGGCACAGCAGCCCGGCATCATGGGTGGGGGGTATCAGCCCCATGGCCCAGCGAGGGGAAGTGCCAGGTGAGTGCAAATTGGTGATGATGGCCGACCTCGGAAAATATGACTAATGAAATGAAATGGCCCCACACAATCTAATCAGGATGGAGGCAACCCAAAACCAGACCTCATGCCCTGGCTTACACAGGGACATGAAGGAATTACCCAGTGTTAGTGCCCCCCCTGAGCCATAAACCACCTAAAAATCACCCCCCCCCCCATTACACGCTCCACTGTTAACGAGGCCTTTCGCAGAAAACTAGCTAAACGGATTCTGATAAAGGCTATTTTTGAGGTTTTCCAGGCCAGAGCAAAAAAAACTAAACAAAAACTATTTCGTCAAACAGAACAGACAGCGGAATGTTACCACGGATGATAAATCTTTGTGTTCCATCTAACTATGAGTCTGCTGAAGCAGATAATAAGTAAGATAATGAGTAAGATCGCTTCTCCATAGTAAATTCATCCCCTTTACAAACCAAAACTCTGCCCCAAATCTAAAATACATTACATCCGCACTGACGACTGATGCAGAATTAGTCTCTACAGTCCCTTCAGTTGTTTAAATGTACATATCGTGTTGGTTTCCCTCGAGTGACAGTGTCTGTCAGTGTCTCGCTTCTCCCCGAGCCCCCTAGATAATTCCTCCCCACTCCAGTGCCACAGATGCATGTTTTCCTGCCATTACGATTTTACATGTGTTTCATCTGAGAAATGCTAGTGCTGGTGAGTGATCCTGTTTAACAAACAGGTAGTAATACGGCTTTAAGAGATTTGCCTAAGCTGAATGCCTTCCATTTACAGTTTCATTCAGCGTTGACTCTATTACACTCCTCACCCCAGTGACCCAGTGGGGGGAGACTGATGAATCCTCACAAAAGTAGTGATGTTACAGCCCGGAAGATACATTAGCACAGATGTATGGCGATGGGTTTATTTCTAAATCCTTTGAAATAAGGCTGCAAACTTCAGCTGGATAAATGGAATAGAAAATGGATGAATGGCTTTTGAATAAGGCTGTTTGAAATAATACATTTTGGGCAGGAACAAGCCTTGATCTGACATGCGAAACCTGGAGAGCTATTGTCCTGATATTTGGCACGGATATCCAGAGTAACGCAGCGGCGTGTGCTGCAGAGGGTCCCCGTGACCCGAAGGTTGTTGGTTCAAATCCTGACATTAGCAGACCGACGTCGCCTTTGAGCCCCCTAACCCATATTTGTTAACCCTGCTTTGCTTCGGATGAAAGTATTAATGAAGATACAGGAGACATTTTCAGTCACTGAATTTGACGCCAGTCGTACGTCGTACTCATGATGCGTGGAATTCATCTGGGAAATCTGCGGAGGAAAAATTCGCAGCCCCCCACCCTGTCTTCCACATTCTCCATTCTTTCATGCTGCCATCCTGTCCTTGAACACTTCCTCCACCCCCCACTGCCTCTCTCCAGCCCCCACCCACCACACTGGGACACCGCGGCCATTTCTATGTCGGGCTTTTAAAAACACTGAAATATTTATCCCGCGCACCGCATTCATAAAGGCCAGATTTGTTTTCATCAAAACAGGATCTTTTGGCTTTGACCCCCCCCCCCCCCTCCCATCATGAATACATTCATGGTCTCCCGCCATCAGACTTCAGCCCCTGAAGGTAGTTATGGTTTGCGGGGAAACCCCAAACCACAATCAGAGCCTAAAATGAGTGACTCCCTTGGGGAGCCCATCATGTCTGTGTTTTACTAATTAGCAAGGTGACTCTTCACACTGATGGGCTTCATTCCCAGGCACAGAGACCTAACTCACTGACCTACAGCTTAAGCAGGGGACAGTGGATCAAAAAAAGTCCAAGCCATGCGCTCATCCCAATCTGGCTCCTCCTCTCTTCTGCAGCAGATATCGATTCCCACGGGCTTTCGCCAAGAGCCTTTGAAGACATTTATCCTGGGCTGTCTTGAATTCTACTTTCTAATCGGTGTGGCTGCCCCCACCAGCTAAATCACCCACTTCCATCTCCGCCAGCCCCCCTTCCAGCGTGGTAGCTACCATCTACACCTCATACGGCCCCCCGTTCCAGCGTGGTAGCTACCATAGCCGCCAGTTACCGCTGCTGCTGTGCGTGCGACAATGTGTCACGCCATTGCGTCATGCTGCAGCCATGCATGGCTCAGGATGTGTGTTTGAAAAAAGGAACAGACCTTGTTCTCGTTAAGCTGGTGTATTTGCAGCGAGCTTAACGAGGGCCGATATCATGCCCTTGAGAAGGGCGGCAGCCAGTGTTGCTTTGGTAAATATGTAGCCGTACGGGAAGGTGAAACTTAAAAATGACTGGGAGTCATTAACTGGATGGCGGCCAGAGCATATAAATGGAACGACATTAGGACAGAGGAGGCTGTCGAGTATGTGAGGTAGGTATTTAACGATCGACGGCCTGAATAGCCCATCTTCTTGCGCAGGCTACACATGCAGTAGACCTCATACCTTGGGCACACTTGACTCCCCGCCCCAGCGGGCACAGACACTGAATATGTCCTCAGCGCCAGAATAATCTGTTCCTGTGCCATGTTTATCGGCGGACCGGCTGGTGGCAACTCTCCCGCATTAACAATTCATACCCAGCGAGCAGAACCTTCATTAGAGCACACCGACAGGCCGATACAGGAGCCGGGTAAACATCCCAATTATAACACGGACATAAACATGCCTCCGGCGTGTAACGTGACCCAGGGCCCTTCCTGGGGGATCCTGCCCCCTAATGCACACTGCCTGCACCAAGTTAGCCTGCCCCCACTGGCCGGCATGCTAATCACAGGTGCAGAAGGAGCCCCATAATCCAGGGGATGGAATTTGCATTTGGGCTGTCGCATTCAGGCCACAGACACTCTCGACTCTGAGTGGCTGAGAAGGTGCGGGGTGGGGGGGGGGTGATATGCCGTCATAGGAAATTATACCAATCTGCAGATGAGGGCTATTTGACAGACCCCAGACGGCATAATGCAGGATGCGCATGAGTCAGCCCATTGCGTTAAGGTGGAATAATGACATTGGAGTGGTCTGTGCACCCAAACACGCTTTAATTACTCCAAAGCAGCAGACTGCATCGAGCCAGACCCCTACGGCGCACAGTGAGGAATCGGGACATCCATACGCATCACGGTGCGGTGCTGCCCCCCCTCCCCCCCAAGCTACGACAGGTCTACTGTGCCTCTGCTGCAACCACTGACTGATTACAATAGTGCCATCTCAAACTGCAGGGCAGGGTGTCACGCATACGCCAGGCAGAACAGGAACGTGTTCACCTTAAAGGAACGGATCCAAAAAGCTGGCGGCGTAGCAGCGAAATGAAGGGAAGCGGCAAGTGTAGCCTACAGCGCTCGCTGGGGAACGCCAGGCTGGCTAAACGCTCACGCTAGTCTGGGCTCGGCGCCGTTCCTGCATTCCTGGTGCGAATGACATGACTGAAGGCCCTTTTCACGATTTCACAGGATGCGACCATTACGCTCTCGGGCCCAGATCCATTCCAGCACGGTTCATCTCCGCCTGGCGCCAGGATTCTCGCTGCGATCGTAGCGGGGGGGGGACGGGATCGTTTTGATGTTTTTCCGGAGAGCTCTTCAAAGCTTGGCGGTGCCAGCATCTCGAGGATCCGGCAAACGCTAAAACACGCCGTGTGACTTCACAGAGGCTCCTCCTGATCCAAATCCCCATCGCAATAAAAAAAAATATGAAAGTTACCTTTGGTTTTATTTCAGGATTTTCCCCCTTTCAGAAATCGCCCGATTGACAGGGAATGATTCATAATCATTGTGTGCAAATGTAGAAACACACCGATCAAGGCCCGCTGTGGTCGATTCTCTCAAACACTTCCCCCCATGAGTGCTCGCTCGCCTTATTGTCCAGGCGTGTTAGGAGGGTCCTCCGGCCTGACAGATTTCACAGGGGATGGGGGGCCAGCCAATGGTTCATTAGCAGTGGAATCGCACAGTGCTCATCCTTCACGGTACATTCCGCTGAGTATAATTGCACAGGACAAGTCCTCGCCGCTTCATGCCTTTGATCTGCTGCAGAAGACACTGTACCCAAATTAGTTTTAATGCATCTCCCTTCTTTGTTCGTCTCTCTGTTTGAGGCCTGAGATAACACATTGTAATAAGCCGGGTGGGGCCCTTTTTCATCAGCATACAAAGCTGCTGAAGCCTTTTCATTAGTGCGGTGTTTCCCAATCCAGGCCTCAGGGACACACAGACAGTCCACATTTTTGCTCCCTCCCAGCTCCCAGTAACACATGGACTGTCTGGCAGGGAGCTCAAAGGGAGCAAAAACATGGACTGTCTGGCAGGGAGCTCAAAGGGAGCAAAAACATGGACTGTCTGGCAGGGAGCTCAAAGGGAGCAAAAACATGGACTGTCTGGCAGGGAGCTCAAAGGGAGCAAAAACATGGATTGTCTGGCAGGGAGCTCAAAGGGAGCAAAAACATGGACTGTCTGGCAGGGAGCTCAAAATGAGCAAAAACATGGACCGACTGTGGGTCCCCAAGGACCGGACAGGGTAACACTGCATTAGTGTAAAACTCCCACCTAACACTCAGGCACACAATCACTCCCGTTTCACTCCAGCTGATACCGGTGAAAAAAACACATTTTTATCTAACAAGACTCTCCCATTTACAAGAAGGACTTCGGATCACCTGCCAGTGTACGCTTCAGTCAGGGTTCATTTTTTCTGAAGCGTTCTGTTCATCTCCAGTCATCCACAATCCAATGACCCCGATATCAGGCCAACTGAAATGTGCCCTTAGTTCCTCGACACCCCATGCGTGTGTCAGTATGTGTATGTACCGCTGTTCTGTCTGAGGTAAAAAAAAATAAATAAACGTTATACCCTTGTGAATTTGCAGTCACCCTTTTAGAAACCACTATGTCAATGGCATCGCATCCAAGGTGCTGCAACCACCCCATAGAAAACAGAGAGACTAAGTATTGATCTCTGATGAAGGCACATTCGCCCCCCCCCCCCCACCCACTTTCTATACTGTAACTGCTTGTCCTACTCGGGGCATAAGGCAGGGAAAATCTCCATCTGAGGCACTGGCCATGGAGTCAGGGCGGAGATTCAGACCCTGGTCCTAATAACTGGACTGGTTTAACTGGGAGGACAAGGCAGGAAATGAAAGCAACAAGGATCCCCATCGCCCCTAGTCTCCAACCCCGGACGCAGGAATGCGTCTTACTAAACAGAAAGTGAAGGAGAACCCGGTGGAAGCTGGAAACGACATTCCGGGATGATCCTGAGAAATGGGAGACAGAGAGCAGAGCTCTGCAAAGCACACGGAAGGCCAGCACCTGCTGGGGACCACAGGAGCAGCACTGTCAATCGCCCAGCCGCATTCAGACAGCGAACTGAGCGGAGACTCTGAGCTGTGCTGCCTCGGTAACTGCAGGGGGGAGGGGGAGCTGCAGCGTTAATTAACGACCTCCAGTGTCTCACACACACCTGCCAATAAGCCCCCTCACCCTCCGCTGTGGCAGGTGGTGCGAGGAAATCCTACCTGTTGGCGTGTGATTAGAACTGGGTGGCCCGCAAAGCCCCCGCCCCCCCGAAGCAGTGCTTCTCCCGGATTAGCGCACCTAACCAGCCCAGCGTAATGGGATTAATGGCGTCCTGGATAACGAGAAGGGCGTTGGGGGGGGGAGGTCGAACTCCCCGCCTCAGATGGTACAGAAGGCATCATTTGTTCAGCAGAGGGTGCCTGTTCAAGTGAAATAAATAAATACATGCTAACAAACATGCAGGGATCATGCAACGGTGCTGCAACAGCTATGGGCACGGCAGGGCGCGTGACGCATAGAGAACGGAATGTGTTCCAGTAACATCGACACTGTTTACCAGGCTCCCCCGGGCATTAAACCACAAATGCTGCAGAGGGCATAGAGACATGATCTGCACCAAGTGGAGAAACACACCTGGATATCTGAACGCACGAGCATCCGAATGCATCAGAACATCAATACACACGAGCATCCGAATGCATCAGAACATCAATACACACGAGCATCCGAATGCATCGGAACATCAATACAAACGAGCATCCGAATGCATCGGAACATCAATACAAACGAGCATCCGAATGCATCGGAACATCAATACACATGAGCATCTGAATGCATCTGAATGCATCGCAACATCAAAACACATGAGCATCTGAATGCATCTGAATGCATCTGAATGCATCGCAACATCAATACACATGAGCATCTGAATGCGTCGCAACATCAATACACACGAGCATCCGAATGCATCGTAACATCAATACACATGAGCATCTGAATGCATGGCAACATCAATACACATGAGCATCTGAATGCATGGCAACATCAATACACATGAGCATCTGAATGCATCTGAATGCGTCGCAACATCAATACACAAGAGCATCTGAATGCATCGTAACATCAATACACATGAGCATCTGAATGCATGGCAACATCAATACACATGAGCATCTGAATGCATCTGAATGCGTCGCAACATCAATACACAAGAGCATCTGAATGCAGCAGAACATCAATGCACATAAGCATCTGAATGCATCGTAACATCAATACACATGAGCATCTGAATGCATCTGAATGCGTCGCAACATCAATACACAAGAGCATCTGAATGCAGCAGAACATCAATACACAAAAGCATCTGAATGCATCGTAACATCAATACACAAGAGCATCTGAATGCATCGTAACATCAATACACATGAGCATCTGAATGCATCGTAACATCAATACACAAGAGCATCTGAATGCATCGTAACATCAATACACAAGAGCATCTGAATGCATCGTAACATCAATACACATGAGCATCTGAATGCATCTGAATGCGTCGCAACATCAATACACATGAGCATCTGAATGCAGCAGAACATCAATGCACATGAGCATCTGAATGCAGCAGAACATCAATGCACATGAGCATCTGAATGCAGCAGAACATCAATGCACATGAGCATCTGAATGCACCGTAACATCAATACACATGAGCATCTGAATGCATCTGAATGCATCGGAACATCAATAGACATGAGCGTCCGCATGCACAAGCACACTTGAACACCCCTGAACATCTGAATGTGCATGTACATCAGAACGGACGTGCACTACCTCCTAAATCACACAGAGCAATCGGCACGGGTCCCAAGCAAGCCGCCCTACTGTTTTCAGTCTGATGGCTTTAAGCACCGAGCGAAGCCCCTGTCTGGGCTGAGAGAATCACAGTGAAGTCCTGTGAAGAAGCGCTGCATGAGCGCGGGCAAGACTGGGGAGGTGGCAAGTTGGGGGGGTTTGGGAGAGACAGGCCAGAAATGGCCGCTTTGAAGCAGAGTGTCCAGAATGTAAAATCCGCCGTGATCTAGACAAATGCTCTCTTGTTCAGGTGTTTGTTCCGAAGCCGCGCTAGCTTTTTGTTTTGTTTTTTATTTCAGCTGAAGGTGATCATCTTCCCCCTCGCCTAAACTAGGACAAATTTCTTTGCAGATATATTTTTTTTTCCCCCTTAGTCTCGGAGCCAGCCCAGGGGACTGTGAAATGAAAGCGAGCTTGTGGGTGAATGCAAGAAGGGAGGCGCCCGGCATGGGGATAAAAGAAAAGCATTACCACTGGTTTACACTTACGCAGGCGTCTGCAGGGCGCATGGGGCCGCTCATCACACGCACTTATACATCCCGTCTCGACAGGAAACGGGCAGTACGATTCACCGCCGGCTCATGGGCCACGTAAGGGGACATGCCTCGCCTCTTGTAGGCTTTGTGGGGGGTGGTGCATGGCTCAGTGGGTTAGAATGCTTTATTTTATATCAGAAGGTTGTTAGTTAAAATCCCAGGGTTAGTAAGACGAGTTCAGCATTGGGCCCTGAAGCAAGCCATTTAACACCCCCCCTCCCAGCTCCTTCAGGGACTCCTTGGTATGTACCACTTTGGATAAATGTGTCTGTGCATACTGTAAATGCAAAGGTCCTACTTACAGCATATCCAAATGGCATTTCACCTGACAGCAGCAAAAAAGGTATTTTTGGGGAGCCGTGACCAAGCTGACACAAATTAATTGCCTTGCCCTTCAGTCAGCCATATTGGCCTCACGCATTTGCTGACTGCGGCGTCTTCTGCCGCCTTATCTGTGGACTGGCCGAGTACTCGAAACAAAAATATCGGCTATAAACTCATATCAGCTGAGGAGTAGAGCGCCCCCAACATGGCAGCAGCACGCCACAGCATGAGCCAAACACAAGCAGGGAGCTATGGAGACACCAACCAGGTGTGAGTGCTGTATCTCCGGGAAGGGAGCAGCCAATCGGGAGAGAGTGGAGTGCATCGATACCTCAGGCGGAGGACAGAACAAAGTGGCAGGCTGGACGCGGGATTCGCTGAGTCACATGTCACGCTGCCCCACACTCTGATGTGCCAGCACTTTCATGCCTGGTGCTAACGGCATTCATCTTTAATGAGCGGCCAGTTGGGGGCGCCGAGTGGCGCGAGGGAGAATTCACAGTTAATCACTGGCGCGACTCCGCCGTTACGCGCCACAGCCTTGGCACTGGGATTACAGTCATTAGCGCCGCGTTCCTCTTTAATCCGGCCCTCCCCCGCACGCGCCGGTGATTGCCATACCGAGACACACTTGCACCCGCACACATCACAGATCCGCAGATTTCCGTTTGGACTTCTTAGGAAACGTAAATTTGAGAGGGAGGAAAATATGGAGCCACTGTGTTAAGGTCTTTGGACATTCTCATGCCGGACTGATTCACTCACCTCACATTTTATTTTATGATTTTATCCCGCCCAGGAGACACTGAACAGCCATCCAGGCTGAAAGATTTACCCATTAAAGGTACAATTTGCTCTGGCTTCTGTCGCAAAGTCAAATCTGACGTGTCGTATCATTACAGTATAATGCACTTTATTGCATAGTGAATTATATATATCGCATAGTGATTAATAACGTTTCTTCTCACTAAAGTACACTTTTTTCGGAACTTCTAAAACATTCAATGGATAAATCTGATGCAAAACTGCACACCCAGTCTAGATTGACCCAGACTGTTGTGGGATCATACAGCAAATATCCTGGGGTGATTCCAATCCACCTGACACACCATCACTATTAAATCCCTTGGAAAAAGTTCCAGTTAGTTATGTCATGGAGCACTGAAGCCCCAGTGGGTCACTTACTATCGCTGTCTGAAAAAACACATGCCGGGGGGGGGAACCAATCAGGAGATGGCTGGAGGCGGTTTTCATGCTGAGCACGGACTGATCATCACAAAAAACACACCAAATATCTCTAAATTCCCCTAAAAATCTCTGATGACACCATGTAACCGACTGCTCTTCTAAAATGCTTTCATTCCACTTACAGTATGTAGTAGATGCTTTTACCCCAAGCAACATACATTTATTGTGACAGCAAAGGCAGGCGGCCACAGGAGTGATTGGGGCTTAAGGATCTTGCTCAAGGGCCCAACAGTGAAACCAGCTGACCCTCTTATCATAAGAACAGCATCCATATCCGCAGAGCCAACACAGACCTCGGCCCTCGATTTACTCATGGCGCTGAGATTCACATTTTAAAACTGCCAGACAAATCCTTCCATTTAGAGGGGAATACCTGGAACTAAAAACTCTTTGTTTCATATATTACTTTATGGGTGGCTCGCTGGGGGAGTTTATTGCAGATTTCGGACCCCAGAGGGCAGTCCAGTTTTCATTAGACACCTACTGGGGCGTCACTCCAGCTTCAGTGCGGTTATCTGCGCAGACAGCGCATGCGCTTCTTTATAGAAACATCGCAGTTTGAGTTAGACACATACAGACACGGGGCGTCACTCCAGCTTCAGTGCGGTTATCTGCGCAGACAGCGCATGCACTTCTTTATATATTAAATAACATTACAGTGGCAGTTTCTCTTACTGTGCCCATGGGACACCATAATAAACTATTTTATAACTAAAACAGTCAGGTAATTAAAAGACTAATAATATTAATACTAATATTATATACTGACATGTTAATGCCAATAACAGCATGAATAATACAATGATTGAACCATCTATCATAATTATATGATGATTATGATAATCATTAGCTCATTCTGGGTGATACTGACTCAATCCGAAATTAAAGTGCAGTATCTATGAAGAGGACAGATGAGCTGCATCCATGGCGACAGACAGGTGACAGGGCTACGTGTATTAATCACACGCATGTCAGCTTCCCTGCAGAACATGCAAAGGCATCGCCGTTCATTCGCGTGTCTTAACTTTTCAGCAGAAACTCGGAGGTCCGAGGTGTTAGTTGCTACTTTTGTCACCGTCCCACAATTCCTTGTTTTCTAAACCTTGTTTTCTATCCCCAGCCACTAGGCCCGGATTGTTCACCCCACCACTGTGTTATACGCAATAAGCCCCCCTCCCCATCCGCAGCGAGAGCCGGTTCCAGCCCCATAAGTCTGCTGCTCCTGAACCGCTCGGCGCCCTGGACCGACACACATATAAATGACTGTTAAATCGCCGTTCCGCTCCGCCCGTCCTACTTGCTTTCTGCGAATTAAAGCCCAGAGGTGCTGTTAATCCTTCGAATATGATGGCGGCCACAGTCGTGGGCCAGCGATTCCCCGATGAAAGTAGCGCAAATGGGGAAGCGTCGTCAGTGGGCTATGACCGCCCCCCCCCATTCCCCTCAGAGTAGCCCCTCGACGGACGCACTCGCCTCTCGGTGGGTCACAGGGCACTGCCTCCAGAAAACAGCCCATCGCCGCTCCCCTGAATGTGGGCAGCTACCTCCCTGGGTTTCATCGGGAAAAAGACTGTAAACACAGAGAGGTATTCATGGCAGAGAGGTCAGCAGAGCTATGATGAATGAGACTGGTGGATTTCAGCGGCTTCCCAGTGGATAGTCAGTTGGGTTTATGCCGCCGATGAGTGACGGAGAATGACATTCCCATCGGAAGCCTGTATTCACGCTGCACAGCACATCTCTATATATATATTCTGTGAGTATATATATATATATATATTCACACAGCTGAATATCTACATGGGACTCTTTGTCTTGGAATGATTTAACCCCATAATTGCCCATGTGCCCCAGCTAGGCCTCTCTACTCAAGTCAAACACAGCCGGCAGCAGGTGGGAGTGGCCTGCTGGGTGACATCATCCATCAGCATTGCAACGAAGAAGCTGACTGGAGCTTAAAACGGCCGGATGGCCAATGAGGATGGTTGGCTACACGACTCTTGTCTGTTCTTTGTGCGTATGGCGGGGTAATACCGCTGAGGACGACGAGGGTGGGGCTGCAGCAGATTAACACGGTGAACCATCTCATTAAGGCTGACCCCCCTCCCTCAAAGTCAACTCAACAGCAAAGTCCTGCAAACACAACCGCGGCTTCCGCTCCCCATGTGTCCTGCAGTCAGCAGCCCAGCCGCCACTCTCTCCATTAGCTCGTTCTTTGTCAGTTATTCTGCTAAAAGCCTTTAAAACAGGCCTGAAATAAAAACAGGAAGAGGGGCCCTCCCGCTCAGACTCAGCCCCCCCCGTATCAGCGTGCCGCTCCGCTAATCCTACAGGGCGCATCCCGGCCCACTCCGCCTCTGCACTGCAGCACATTCTCTTTTATTGCACACTGTTACACTTAAATGTCCCTACCCTCACCCCCCCACCCACTCCCCCCTCCATTTCTACCACAATAAACTTCTCGTGTAAGTCGTTTCAAGCAAGCTTTTTAAAGGCATGACATGGGTAGGGGGCTCACAATCATGGCGTGAAGGTCTCTGCAGACACATTTTCTCTGTGAGTCCCTGTATACCACGCCGGGAGAGATGAATCCGTCACGAAGAGGAAGTGGGCGATCGCTCGAACCCTTAGGACAGAGGCTGTCGCTCTTGCGCAGGTCAGCTGGCGGAGTTCCCGGATCTCGCAGAGCGACCCTCGCCACGACAGAGGGGTCAGGGGCCAGCGGGGGTGGGGTTCCGGCTAGCCTGCCGCCGGACTCACACGATGACCGTGAAGCAGTGTGTAACGTGCCTGAATCTACACTCGGCCGAATAAGGAAAATGGCCGCCGGTTCGCTATCGGAACACGACTCTGCGGTGCCAAACCAGACTTCATCATCCGCTTGCTTATTTCTCGATGGGTAAGAAGGTGCCCCCCCTGCTGTGTGAATCCGCCGTCTGCTCCTCCTCCCTGTTTAAACACTGGGGGACATGAACCTGGCTTCATTTCCGAGGAACAGAGTCACATGTAAACAATAAATTAGGAGTTATTGGCTGTTCTAGGCAATGGGGCAGAATTGGCATCAAATAACTGCCCATTAAGAGGCATTTTATACTGAACAATGCTATAAGAGTGAAGGACAATTGGTAACAGAAGCCATTTGGCCTCTTTGAGCTCAGATGGGCTGTATTCACAGTAAGAGTGCTGCAGGGAAGCATATGGTGATTCTTCCAACCTGACACTCAGTCCCGCGCCAAGGATGTCATACTGCTGCGTCGGCCTTAATGAGACAGGACAGCTGATCGAGACATCAGAGCTCGTCTGCGGTCCATCTTCTCAACAGCCCTGACAGGGATGGTCCCTGGCAACGGCCCAAACCACCCTGACACCACCCCCCGAAAACCCCAATATCACGCCGAAACCCATGGGGTGATGCTCAATATGCAGGCCGCAAGCTGATCCTAAACAGGGGTAAGTCTTACATCCATCCATCCATCCATTTTCCAAACCGCTTATCCTACTGGGTCGCGGGGGGTCCGGAGCCTATCCCGGAAGCAATGGGCACGAGGCAGGGAACAACCCAGGACGGGGGGCCAGCCCATCACAGGGCACACTCCCACAGGCACACCTATGGGCAATTTAGTGACTCCAATTAGCCTCAGCATGTTTTTGGACTATGGGGGGAAACCGGAGTACCCGGAGAAAACCCCACGACGACATGGGGAGAACATGCAAACTCCACACGCATGTGACTCAAACCCGGGTCCCAGAGGTGTGAGGCAACAGTGCTGACCACTGCACCACCGTGCCGCCCCATAAGTCTTACAGAGCATCTCAAAATTTACATTGAATATAATCATCTCCTACATACACTTTTATTAACCAAGAGAAATTATAAGATAAAATACATTTTAAAATGTAGACTCCAGCTACTCGGTTTTTCTCTGAAAATGCAACGAGTCTGAATTTAAATGTGTGTTAATATGCATCTTAATGACGTTAAGGAAACTCCACCTTTTAATATTTTCTTCTTTTCATTTTGGCCATGGTGCAGAGAAGTAAAAGGTTAGCAGGAATGTTGCACTGAAATCACTGCTTGTGTCTTCAAATGGGTTGACCAGCACTGTGTCCATCCATCCATCCATCCATCCATCCTCTAATCACTGGTCCTGTTGGGGGGTTGCAGGAGACCAGAGCCTATCCCAGACACTACAGGGCACACAGCTAAGGTATAGCCAGGACACAATGCTGCTCTCTCACTCAAGATAGTAAGAAACAAGCAGAGGTACCATTTCTTCAGACAGTGTCTCACTGCCAAACCTCCAGCAGACAGGACTGGTCCAGGCACAACCCCCAGGAGACTGTCCACATGACCCAATCCATCTCTCCTCTCCTCGCAATCACTACTCTAATCTACGGCAGAGCAGATCCAGCTGAAAATAATGATTTCTTTGCCATATTAACAGCGGCGGAGGCCCAGACTGTGGCCGAGCCCCTTGTGAGGCTTTGGGTGAGGAGCTGGGCCCGGCTCATAAGGCACTGTAGCAATCGGGGGGTGGGGGTGGTAGCAATGCAGGCAGCACGTGTGCTTCAGGGATTATGCAGGGGGGTTAACTCGTCACGCCTTGGCATTCCCCAGTCCCCCCGACGGGATGACATTAGCTCAGGGGTAAAACGAGCACCTGTAGCGTGCGGCAGGTACGGAAAGTTCACCAAAGCGGCGCCGAACCTTCTCCGCACAGACAACGGCGGAGTTCACAGAGCTATCATGAAGTAGCGGCACGTCGCCAGCGTCCACTGAAGGAGAAACGGTGCAGGGGAATGGAGAATATTAATGAGGAAGGACAGGGTAGCTCCGAGGAGGCCTGCTGAGCACGGCGAGCCTGCGCTAACGGCTAGCTCGTATGCTAAGCAGGCTGCTTTTACTCGTATTCCAGACAAAGGGCACCTGTGTCCCCAAAGCCCCAAAACACTCACACACACCCAGGTCCCTACAGCAGCCCCGGCCAAGCTTACATACTGCTGCGCCCGACACAGAAAAGGAGGACGGCTGTGAGCAGAATGTGTAACGGAACAGCGGGTGCGCTAACCTGGCCATGGCAGGCTCTCTATTCCTCTCCCTCTTTCTTTCCTCTTCTCTCTGCGTCTCTCACTCCTTCCCTCTTTTTCTCCCCCTTCCCTCTCTCTCTCCTTCACTCTCCCCCCATCACCCCCTTGCTCTCTCCCCCTGTCTTCGTCTCAGCCCCCTCCCTCGTAAAATGCTGACCGTGTGCAGACACCTGTCTGCTTTCCCCTCGTCCTTTGGATGCCCAGGGAGATGATGCTCCTCACTCTTTCATTTCCTCTCTCCCTCTGTCTACATACACAGTATTTTCTCGGTTTCGGTCGCGGTTTGTCTGCTTCCAGCGTTCCGGATCGTCGGCCTCATCCTGGCGAGGGGGTTCGGCCTTCGGCGAGACGCCCCCCCCCCCCCCCCCCCCACCAAGCCTAATTAGAGCACCGGAGCCCATGGCATCCGCCTGAATAATCTATAACCTGCTTTCTAGATCATTCATCACAAGAATATCAGCTGACTCTGCGTTTATCAAATATTTCCCCATCTTATTTTTCCTAAAGTGTGTTTTTGGTCCAAGTTTTGCTCGCGACGGTGAGCCATGCAGACAGATACTGTACGGAGCTTCTCGCTCTGACCCGATCAGAGAGGTCACCGTCCCTGACAGGGAACAGGGAAACACTTGATTGCACAAACGGCACCTGTCTCGCCATCAGAAGCCTGCCAGATGGCCGGAACGGCGGAATGATACACCCAGCTGCCAGGAAGATTTCCCTTATTGGCCTGCAGTTTTCTATCATATTGCAAATACACAGCAATATGAGATCATCTGAAGGGAAAAAACCAGAAGGATTTGAGAGGTTCCTACTTTCGGGCACCATGTGACCTTCGGCCAATCAGAGCTGCTCACCCCGGGCTGCGTGGCGTGTCAGTGGTGAGCAGAACGCTGGGCTTCTTGTCTCGTTCAATTAGCCACACCGTGTAGCGTCCACTCTGCTGGGGGTGGAGGAAGATGGACATGTCCAAGCTGCAGCGCCAGCGGCCCCCCCGCAGCCAAGGACTGGTCACCCAGGGGCCCCCCAGGACGGAGCCGTTCACAGACAGGAACTGCCCTATGCAGGGAAACATGAGCAGAGAGAAAATGTCAGAGAAAAGCACCACAATCATCATTACCCATGGCAATGCCACTCCAAACCACAGGGGTCGCACTCTAGGTTACTCAGTGGTTTGAAAGGTGATTCTCCCAACAATATTCATTTTATACACCCGTGGATGTGCCTAACACCATTTCTAATCATCAATGCTGTTCTTAAGGCGGTCACATATGCAGAGCAGCAGTGCAGTTTACAGGGGCCCCAGAATTAGGCCAGGGGGCCCCAGAAATTTAGCTACACCCCTGATGCAGCCCTGCACTCTCCTCCACATTTTAGGTGGAAGAATTTCAGTACATGGACTGGAGACTGTCGGTTGAAGCCAGTTTGTAAGCAAATCCAGAGAAATGAAAGCGAAGGTAACACTCATTAAGTTGTCTAATGACATTGACAATACAATCCCATCACGCTTCGTTACTTATTTTCCCGCTGATTGCGTGAATCATTTGCATACATTGCGTTCCAGATGGCAATATTCAAGTTAAAACTGACAGCTTTTAATAAAACTCTTGGGGGTGTAAAGAAGAGAGTGAATGAAACAGAGAATCCCTGCATAATTTATTCCTCTTTCGCGTAATTGGACTTAAATCCTGAAATATTTTTTCGGCATAATTCCGCAGGGTTAATTACGATAATGATGACTATTTTCTGCAAATCAGCAATAGAGAATAATGTCCTTCTCCACACACTGATAAATCAATGATATAAACAGATTAAACGGCCTGTGCGATTTGCTGATATAATTATCATGTATGTATTTGACTGAAGGCAGATCATCTGTAACTGTGACAGAAGATCTCGCAAAGGAAAGCAGCATTTGGAAAGTGTGTCAATTGGCAGGTCGTAACCCTGCACATACCTGTAAAGGTCCTGCAGCCTGCCGTGACGGGCTGTTTGGAATGGAAGGTACTAAACGACAACATCATCATGTGCTGACGATTGAACAGTGTGATTCTTTATGGCTGTTTAATTGTCATAATCGAAGTGTGAACCGCAAAACCCACACAACCCACGGAAAATCAAAGCGCATATACAAGTAACTTATTATATATGTATATCTGGAAGGCTTGGTACCATCTGCCGGCAGTGCTGTTATGAATAATCCTCACATATGCAGTTGCAATACTGTATGTTTCACCTCCCATATTTTACTGATCTTGTCTTGTTTTTTACTTCACTGCTGTTCTTCCTGAAACGCATAATTTTTTGCCCCTATGCATCTGCCCCCTCCCCTGTAACTGTGACACGAGAATGTTACTGTGTCCCTCGAAAGATATGTAACAAAAACTTGCTTTACTTTTAATTCTAATTCATGGTCAGTATGTCTGTATGACCTTGGCCAGGCCCAGAGGGTGGAAGATGATGGGTGGATGGATGGATGGATGGATGGATGGATGGATGGACGGATGGATGACAATATAAAACAAGCAAAGATGAGGAAAAATGATGAGAGTGTCTATGAGTCTCCATGAGTCGTTCATTATAAAGGTATTTGATATTTTCCCCTGCTCCAGTTCATGGATGATTTCCAGCTATGTACAGTGAACATGGACCCCAAAGTACTCTACCGCAAACGAGCAGATTCTGTGCCTCCGTCTCGGTCGCGGGGGGGGGGGGGGGGGGGGGGGAGACAACAAATCAAAGCTTTGTCTTTCGGCTTTGATTCAGAGTTCCCCTCTCTGCTGCCTCGTCGAGGTCGTTCAATAAGGAAGTCTGAGAATCGAGGCCAGGGGAAAATCTACAAAGATTGCTCTCCTTTAAGAAAAATTCATCTGCTTTAATCAGCCAGTAATAAAAAGCACGATTGGGAAAAAAAACAAGCAAGATTAGAAAAAAGATATGGAATTTCCTGACTCTGAGGGCAGTTAACCAGGATTTACTCTGCCACTCCATTTCTGTTTCGACAAAACTCACTTAGCTCCAAATTTCATATATATTTTTTTCATACCATCTTATTGTTGCTGTTATTGCTATTGTCTTCTTCCTGCAGCAACAGAGCTTCCAAGCACTGAAGCGAAGGCAGTCATAAAGACTGACGCTATATTAAAAGGCAACAGGTACTCGGAGATCATCTTGGACCGGGACTTGCCTCAGAGTACATCATTGTCATTCAATTCCATATCCCAGGTAATCCTGGCAAAAGATCTACTGGAGATCTTTAAGAAGCACCTGGGATCCTGGGGCTCCCAAAACCATCATGGTGCCTGGAACCCGCTACAGGAAGTGAGGTCATGAGGGCGGAGCCTTTCTGGAGCATAACAAACATGGGTCAGTTGATCTTCCTTACGGCAAACTCTTATTATTAAAAGGCCAGGTCTGCAACTTTGCAGTCAATGTTCCGTCTCTTATCTCTAATTGCGACTGAGCTTTTGCATTTCTGTAATAAATTATGTATAAAAAGGAATTTAAAAAAATTAAACTTGTCCAGGATTAAGCAGAGAATTTCACAAAGCCTGACAGATGCCCCTATGAGAATGAAATGCAGCACACCAATGCATGCAGTACCAGTGGGGGTGCGCCACATGATAAAACGAAATGGGGTAAGTCGCGTTCTTGAGGCAGGACAGAACAATGGTGCTTCCGAGCAAAATTCATGGGCATTAAATTAAGGCGGCAAACTCAGTCTGTCAGGACATTCATTAAACAAACGGGTCCCTTCTCAGAAAACAATCCTTTCCCACAAACTGTATTAAAAAAACAGATTTATACTCCACATAAACTATTTATTTTAGCAGTTCCATCTCAGCACTGTGAAAGGAAGCTGGACATAAAGACGGGTCATATTTAATCCCCACTGCGCCACGTAAAAGAGGCTGTGAGCATTCAGTGCCGTGTGAATTGCCCCTGCACAAGGACACCCTGCCAGGCGCTCACACCAGCGCCGCATTTGCATACTCGTGCTAAAAAGGAAATCGGATGACATTCTTTAAACTTGCACGGATGCAAAATACTGAAAGGTTTTTTTTTCTCAGTCTGTTTACCAGATGTCATTCATGAAAGGTCTGTTCACAGCAGAAAGGCAAAACACATGCGATATGGCTGCCGCATTCGTCAGCGTTCATCTTTTTCGAGTTTGCTACACAAATGATGCGAAATTCAATTGGAGCGTGTGATTTAATGACGTACAAGAAAGACGAGATTAACGAAGTATGCCGCATCCATAGGGAGGTATAATTCGTTTCAGTGTTTAATTTACCTGTGTAGATGGTATGAATCATCTAACTCGACAGCAGTAATATGGTAGCGTGGGGCTGTAATCGTGATCCCATCACCGGGGGAGGGGCTTAAAGGCCCCGCCCCCCAGCACGCCCTGCTCTCGCGCCTGGTGCCGTGTGCTTCTCCAGAAGGCGAAGAACCACATCCTCGGATCAGAATCTGTAATTTTAGCCTCAATCTCACCTTCGCCGCCAACAAACCTCCCACTTAGCAGCAAGGTGCCAGTGTCTGATGGGTTTTTCTGATCTGGACACATATTCGCACATGAGAGGAAAAATCCCCACACATTCACACATCTGTCAGACACCTTTGCTGAAAATTGGACCTGCAAGGGAGCCCAAACTTTGTGGGATGACGTTAGACACCCCAGCACCACGCGGTCCTGCAAAAAGCCTACCCATCCTCCCTCATACAAAGTATGCATGGAACGAATACTTTACCCATGCCAGCTTATCCACAGTGGGTTAGGCTTCAGTGCTGGTGATCAGAAGGTCACTGGTTCAAAACCCACCCTTGGCAGAATATTAATGCCTTAGCAAGGCTCTCACACCCAACTGTGTGTGTGTGTGTTTTTTGCAATTTTATGTGCGTCTTCTTTGAGGTCGCCGTTTCTGCCCATTCATACCACATCCACCAGGGGGCGCACACCCGACTGGTATTTTGAGAAACGCGCTCATTTTTGCAATTTGTGCTTTTCTGGAACGGAACCAGCAGTGACCTGTATTAGCGTGTTGCAGAAGCGCTGAAGTGTCAGCATTTTGGGAGTGTGTGCATGTGTGTCTGTGTGGCTGCCTGTTCCCCTGTCCGGCAGTGAGCGTGCGGGCCGTTCTGTGCCTGCATATATTGTTCCTGCGTGTGTTTCCGGGCTCCCCGGCCGGATTTCGGCTCAGCAATCCATCCCGGATGGCCGGTGGGCCAGCAGGAAGTGAGTGAGGGAGAGGAACGGATCTAGGAGCCCCGAGGATCCGCTGTGCAGAGGGAGAAGATGCTTTCGTGTGCGTTATCCCCAAAATTAATCGGACTGGCAGCAATTAAGTAACAGACGATGCCGCTGATGACGGGCACTTAGGTCTCTGTCCTTAAACCCCAGCACGGGGGGGGGGGGGGGGGGGGGGGGGGGGGGAGGAGGGGGGGCATAAGGGGAGCATAATTTATACAGAAAGGTCAGCTTTATCATTAGCCAATGATATGTTGTGAATTGGTGAGTGAGAAGCAAATAAAGTTTAATGCTCAAAACATTTGTAAAGCCGTAGACATTAGTATGACAAAGTTGGATTTCTTACTTAGATGGATCTGGTCAGAAGTGAGAATGAAGGTTGGGGTCTGAGTTGAAGGTCAGCTGTCCATCCAGGGTTTGGAACATTTGGTTTTTTTTTGGGGGGGGGCGGGGGTTACAACCTTGCTCAAGGGATATAGCTACCCACCAACACTGGAGTTTCAACCGACGACCTTCCAAACACAGGCACAGAGGTCTAACCCACTAAATATGCTACCTTATAAAAACTGCTAAATGTCGACTGCCGCTAGAGTCGAGTTCTCTCTTTACCGCAAACCCCCCCCACTCCCGTGGAAGCAGCTTTACAGATATATTTCTGTCTCCCACCACGGGCTCGCATCGGCCCTATTCATTACGCGTAACGGCCCGCATTCATAACCGTGAGCAGATTCATCAACGTCGCCGGCGTGCGACACCCAAAGCCCTGCCGCCCTGCTTGAGTTATGCTACTCCCAGCAAGTTCGCCGTCGGCTGCAGGAGATAACGCTCACATGCGGCAAATAACAGATTCCGAGCGAGATAATCGGAAAGGAAGAGGAATCATACGCCTCCGTACGCCTCTGCTCTCCGCACGCACCTGCAGCCGCCCTTAATTCCCTATCCTTTCCAGAGTTTACCGGATCCATCACGCGCCGTTTCAATCGGATTAGATGGATTAACACGTTGAAATGATTGAAAGGCTTCTGCGACTCGTTAAAAGGTGCATCTTACGGATATGGCCGCGTCATATTTCAGTACCGATGTAACATTTAATTAAATCATAAAACATGGTTCCAAAATGCTTCCAGTTTTACCGACAAAACATGTTAACATCACTCAAACAAAATGCATGTACTTACAAGACTAACCAAACACAATCAATGTCTGAGTGATCTAATGAGAGGCTGTTGTAATGATTTAATTGTTTACATGTGAAATACCAAACGTGGATGTACAGATGGCACTGAAATTAGCTCTGCAGCTTCCAATGCGTCGCTAAGCATTCCTTCAAATCTGTCAGCTGAACTCTTACCTACTGTAACCCTGGGAACAGCCATCCTGTGTTATATCTGATTATATCTCTTTGTGAATCGGGGGATTAAACATAACATGATGGTGTATGGACGAGGAGAAGGTTCTGGGGTCAGAAGGAGAAGCTCTTCATAACTCTCCAGCCAGGATCACAGAACAGGAAACACCTGACAGCTTCGGGTGAGGGGTCAGGCGAGGAGGGGGCGAGGAGAGGCGCTCGGAGCGGCCTGTCAGACCCATCAACGCCGCCTGTGAGTAAACCCATCACAGGGAAGCAAGAAGACAGCGTGAGGGGTAGGTGTGTAGTTCAGTGGGTTGGCATGCTGTGCTGGTGATCAGAAGGTTGGCAGCTCAAATCCCAGGGTTGGAAGAGTGATTCCGCTGTTGGCCAGGGGTCAGGGCGCCAGAAAGGCGAAGATATCCAGGGGGCAAAAAATGTGGGGGCAGCGTGGATAATGCGGTAGAATCATTAGTAATCACCAATTACTCCAGGAACTATGTGACCCTGTGATCGCAGTTATACATCTTATAAACAGACTCATGTAGGATGGTGTCAGGTTACTGGTGAGCAGGCAGGCAAATCCCCGGTGCCACAGTAAAAGGAGTTCATTTCAGATGAAGGAAACAGCCTATAATTACTGCTAGGTAATCTAGGTACCGGAATGAAAGAAAGTACAGGGCCTCAAAACTTAATTTAACCATTTTTTTCATTCTATGATTCTCCCCTCACAGAACGATGTGACTCATATCATTGATCCCCTGTATAATCATTTAAAAGATTCCATTTCAACTTAGGTGTATTAATTAATGACCAAGTTATATAATACAAAATTATATAACAAGTAATTATATGTTGAAAGTGTGTATACCAAAGGTTGCCTCATTAATGGTATAATCTCTTGGAAAAGTACAGAGGAAAAAAACGGATATGTTTCTTTGCCTGACAGTTGAAATCGAGAGTCAATATGGCCGAGTGAATACTGGGGCAGCTCTGCTTATTTCACATCAGTAGGCTCGGGCAACGCAGCAGGCTACTCTCACCTCAATTATAGGCAGTGGGGGGCCTTCCTGACAAAGGCCTGCCGGCTGTGGGCTGTCCGTCACACTGCCTGATACGGCGACGGCACTCACTCTGGCCAGTAACTGAGAATTCTTGGGTTCCGAGGGCCACTGTGTGGAACCCATGTTTCCAGGCTGATTAACATCGGGAGGAGTGGTGGGACCGGGATCAAACGTGGCCGGGGGGGCACGTCTGGCCGTTCAGAGAGAATCCCCCGCAATAGGAGCTTGCAATAGAAACTTGCATTTCCTGGGAGACCCCTGGGAAAAGCGGGTGGCGAGCAGACAGAATAGGCAAACTGAAAGGGAGCCTGAGTTTCTGAGACTAAACTCTGAGTTTTACTTACAATTTTTACCTGTTTATTTGTCAAAATCACCCTGCCAGCCTTTAGGATACATCTTAGAATAGACAAAAGGAAACACAACAAGGACACGGTGGCGTCAAACTGCATCTCTTGGACACAGAGAAATGGAGAGTCTGCATGTGACAAGCCTGTAACGGGTCATCATGACCCCACAGGAAGTGAGGAGAAGCCTACTGCAGGTCTGCCACAGCCCATTGGCCAGCAATTGTGCCCGTGTCACATGACATCTCAATGTGATTCGCTCCTGCACATGCTCATTACCAATTTAAGCAACTTTTAAAATAAATTCATTATCGCATTATTAGTGCTAAAGTAAGAATGCTTAATATTCTGGACACATATCAGGGGAGCGGAGCCACACCCTGCAGATCACGCCCCTCTGGATCGACAGGCAGGTGTTACCTGGACGCCTGAATACAGTCACGCACTGACTTTACTGACCACACCAAATGTCTACTTCTTTACTCAAAAACTCTTGCATGCTGTGCAATATGTACATTTTAGCACATTTATATGGACTGGTCTGGGATCAGCAGGCCATTATTGTGAAAGGACCCAAATCGCAGCAGGTCTAGTATGGGGATTCACCTCCTGGGCTGATGGATAAGAAGATGATGGACTCTGCAGACATGTCGGTGAGTGTCGCTTCTCTTCAGGTTTGGAATATGTGTCCAAAATGGAGGACTTTCCCTTGCAGGCGAATATCTTTGTCTGAACATTAAGTAAGGCAGTCAGACCGGGCTCAGCAGGGCATTGTCATGCTTTAATCTGATACTACTTAACTTATCTGATAGGAGGCCATTACTGCGATCCTCAGTCACGCTCAGTGAGTGTGTCACTGCATATTTCAGCCTCGAATAGCAAAAATGTTCCACACAAAACGCAAGACTACAAAGTGAACATTCTGATTGGTGGCCAGTGAACGACAACCATCGAAGGGGCCGACCTCGGTCTCAGCTACGCAACATCTCCATTTCTCAAGCTGTTGCCGGTAACGACCAGATTAATTAAGGATGTATCACTGAATTGTTGTCCCACTGTCGCAGGCGCCGGTCTGAAATAGCAGAGCTAATTTAATTATCCATTCTGTGGAGACCCCAGTTTAATTATTTACCAGCGTACCGGGGAGTTTGTGGCAAGGAAAATTCATTCATTCAGCCAGAATGTCTAATCAGTAACCACTGCGATCCCAAGAACTCCAGACTCTATGGTCCATCTACAGACGTCCCTCCTTTGACACAGTTCAAGGAGACGAAAACCTGTTAGCCGGGGGGAGGGGTGTTGGCCGTTAAACTTCCCATGGAGGGGTGCTAACAGTAAAATTTGCTGAGGAGGGGTGATAACACTTAAATTTGCTGAGGGGAGGTGCTAACGCTTAAATTTGCAGAGGGAGGGTGCGAACGCTTAAATTTCCTGAGGGGAGTGCTAACGCATGCATTTACCGATGGGGGGGTATTGGTTAGCTCTACCGAGAGGAGGTGCTAGTGGTTAAATTCACTGAGGGGAGGGGCCATTTGTTAAATTTGCCGAGGGGAGGGGCTAACAGTTAAATTTGTCGAGCAGGGTGTCGGGGGTGGGGAGTGCTGGCAGTTAAATCAGTTGGCTGGGCCGGTGGTTTAAATTTGCCGAACTTTTTGCCGGCTAAGTTCAGCATGACTGAATAGTGGGACGCAGGTTTCGGGGGCATCGTGTGTCGTTGGCGGGTGACACAGAGTCTCCGTCAGTTTGCAGGAGACGTCATGTCTGGTGGGACATGAAAACGTGTTTCTGCTCGGCAATGAACACTGGCAGCGTGGGCGGCATCCGTGCTGAGTCAACACAGAGCGTCCCTATTTCCCGCGATCATACAGCGTTTAGAAAGCCAGGCCATGATTCGCCGTTAAATGTCACATGACCGAAATTAGAGTGTTACTGTTGCCGTTCAGCCAGTCGCGGCCAGCAGGAGGAGGCGTTCACAGGCACCCCGCATATTTACTAGCACTTACCAAGCAAAACTGCAAATTTAAACTCTAGCTGTGCAAACAGATGACTGTTGTGCGGTTCGTTTTTTCTGCCTTCTCCGCATCCACATGACTGGCTGGTTAAACCAACACAAACAGCTGCGTATTAAGCCCAGATCCACTGAGCACACATCTGACCATGGGATCTACCTGCTACACAAGACAGAAACCTCTGCATATCTTCCACGAAAAGGAAATTAATTTATCCAGGGCTTAACTGCAATGTCTGCATTAGAATACATGACATTTATAAACAAACTGAAATGCAAACAATCTACCTTCCTCAACAAAATGAGAACAGATATGCCCCCCCCCCCCCCCCCCCGTGAGACCCCTAACCCCTATGCTTGCTGTTGCCCCGACACGTGAACCCCGATGTCACTTGACATACCAGCAGCGCATTTCTGCCAAACATGGCATGGTGTTCCTTGGGCTGTAGCCAAAGCCGCCCAGGGTCCTAAAGCCTCCCTTCACACGCACTTGCTGACACAGGGGTCGCCCACCAAAAACTCAAAGCCCGCCAGCCTGTAATGGGTTTCTGTCACTTTAAATACATCCGAAAGCATAGGTAGTATCTGGGAGAGATGCCACATGTCAACAAGGATCCTGCAGGTCAACAGGAGCCCAATCCTACAGAATCCACCAGAAACACCTAACTGAGCACCTGCTTGCCCCCGTCCACAAAGTGCGCCATTCACTCAGCCTAATGCACAAACCCTGCAAACTTTGATTTAATAGCTTTCGTTTGTTTATTTCAGAAATACAACAGCTTCAGGTTCCAGCCTGAGAAATAATCTCCTTCTGAGCGGCAACACAAAGACAAATTCATGAAACTGAGTATCGAGCTAAATATATCCGAGAGGGAGCTGGAGAGGAGCGGCGGTCCAGCCCCTCACTCCAGGTGACGGACCTGGCGAGTAAATCAAACAGAGGAAATCACAGGCTACGCACAAACGCGTTTCTCCCAATTTGTGGCCCCCGCCGGCACATTCAATCAGTGATCTCTCGCTCTTGCTTTTCCCAGGGAAAAACCCCACGAAACATTTTTACAGGAGCCATTTTCCTAGCAAAGGAAAAAAGACATTCATTTATTTGAATTACCATCAAGCAGCATGAGCAGGGAGGGGGTAAGGCCCGCCCCAACGGCTGGCCCCAGCATTTGAAAATATAACCAGCTTGTTAAAGGTCAGCTCTGACTCAGTCTCGTGATTTACCATACATCGCATGCCGCTGAGTAAATTGTAAGCAGTTTTACCCGCATTTTTAATTTTTCCCTTCGTTCTGAGGAACAGAGTTGGATGGAAAACATTATTAACACGTCGTTACATAAGATGTTGCTGGAACCAGAAACTGGAGACCAAAAAAAGAGACTGTTTGTCAATGTTGGTGAGAAAATTGACAATATGGGATGATAAAGGCAAGAGGCAAAACCATCCAATCTGGCCAAGAGGACAGCGACCGGCAAAGATTTCAAGGCAAAATCCAACAACACGCTATTCAAACAGCGTAGGGCCTTGCAGGTCAGGGGACTCCTGGGCGAGGAAGGTCATCGGTTCAAATCCCATGGTTGGCAGAATGATGGGTCCCCAACTGTGCAGGGATTGGCTGACACTGCCTGCTGATCATCATTCACTGGACAAAAGCTACTGCTAAACACACGCATGTCGTGTCATGGTAACAGGACACTAATAATATTCCTGAAATTACAATTCAATTACAATAGCTAATTAATTAAGACGTAGCCAATTACAGCTGCTGTAATTGTTTCCTAAACAGCTTTTGTAAACGCACACAGCTGCCATTCTATTAGGTGGATATTAAAGACAAGGAGGCTGACCGTACAGGAGGTAACATCTCCGCACCCTGCCTCCGACGCTTCGTCATCACAGCAGAGTCTGTCACCTTGCTGCTCGTGGTGCGGTGGCCGACTGGGGGACTTGGGGAACTTTGGAATGATCAAGTGATAAAGATCACTTGATCTTTATCGCAGCATGTCAGTCCTGCTCCGATGCCATCTGCCCCCCACTCGGGAAAGTGGGGAGGGCAGCGTGTCTTTCTGCCTCCTGGATCAGTTTGAGGGCAGGCAGGGGGCTGTGAGGTGTCACGGCCAAAAAGGGACATCAAATGAGATGAAATGTTGCTGGTTAAGGGCATTAAGCTGTAATATCCTTTGAACAAGCTGCTTGACATAATTAACCAGACTTAACCAGCAATTTTAAAAGAAAAGTAAACGAAAACTTAAAAATCATTCTACTGTACAACACCTAAGGCACAACGATGATGATGATGATGGTGATAATAATGATGATGATGATGATGGGGAGGAATTTAGTGGAGAATAAACCTGGCAGCCCTCCCCCATCTCCTCCTCCTCACCCCCCCTGCCGTGGGTCGAGGCGTGCTGGGTGGGGGGGGGGGGTGTCAGGAGCATTGCTGGCTGGTATCTAATAGCCGTCTTTCTTCTGGCGCGGAGAGCTGCACTGGAGGCCCCCTCAGCCACTATGTCAAAGGCCTAAGGAGTGTGATCGCCAGTGGGGGGGGCGGACACCATTGCTCACACACTGAATCCTCCCCATTGTTCAGCACCTAGACAGACTTCGGCTTGCTGCAAAAGTGCTAAGAGGCAGAAATGGCACGGCATGGCGCAGTGGTGTGCAGCTCAGTGGGTTAGTGCCTCTGACTGGATGGTCGGCAGAATAGTCACATCCCCGCTGTGCCCTTCACTAAGGCCCTAACCCCCCCCCCCCCCCCCCCACAATGCTTTAGGGGATGCATAAATGGCTGACCCTCAGCTCAGACCCCAAGCTTCACTCTCAACTAGTTATTAGATATACCTGTACATCTACGCATTTACACAAATATCTAATCAGCCAATCATATGTGAGCAACATAACGTGTAAAACCATGCTGATACAGGTCAGGAACTTCAGCTAATGTTCACCACAAACACCAGTACGGGGAGGAAAGGTGAGTTTAGTGGCTTTGAACGTGGCACGGCTGCTGGTGCCAGACGGGCCGGTATGAGCGTCTCAGAAACTGCTGATCTGCTGGAATTTTCATGCACAACCATCTCTAGGGCTGAAAAGGAAAAAGCGTCCAGTGAGAGGCAGTTCTCTGAGAGGAGAAAATGCCGTGTTGAGGGCAAAGGGCGGAGAAGAATGGACAGACTGGTTCATGCTGATAGAAATGCAACAGCAGCTCAACCAAGGTTTGCAGAAGAACATTTCGAACACTGGAGCAGATGGGCTACAGCAGCAGAAGACCAGACTGGGTGCCACTCCTGTCAGCTAAGAACGGGAAGCCGAGGCTACAGTGAGCACTGGCTCACCAGACTGGACAATGGAAGACTGGGAAAAGCATTGCCTGCTCAGATGAGTCTCGATTTCTGCTGTAATGTTTGGGTCAGAATCTGGTGTAAACATGAAAGCTTGGATCCATCCTGCCTGGTATCAACAGTTCAAGCCTTTGCTGGTGACCTAATGGTGTGGCGGATAATGTCTTGGCTCACTTTGGGCCCCTTAGTACCAACTGGGCATCGTTTAAATGCCACAGCCTACCTGAGTGCCGCTGCTGACCATGTCCATCCCTTTATGACCACAGTGCGCCCAGCAGGATAACGCCCCATGTCACACAGCTCATATCATCAACATGACAGTGAGATCACTGTACTCAAACGGCCTCCTCAGTCACCAGATCTCAGTCCCACAGAACAACTGTGGGACGTAAAGGGAGATTCGCATCATGACGGCGAAGCCGACAAATCTGCAGCAGCTACGTGATGCTCTCAAGTCAACATGGACCGGAGTCTCTGAGGAATGTTTCAAGCACCTTGCTGAGTCTATGCCATGAAGAATTACGGCAGCTCTGAAGGCGAAAGGGGGGCCAACCTGATACTAGCAAGGTGTACCTAATAAAGTGGCCAGTGAGTGTGTGTGTCTTAAAGAGGAGCAAGACAGAACACGTGAAAACTAAAGAAATCCACTGTACTTGTGCAAATGGCAAAATAAGCATCATTTCATTTTCATTTACACCTCCCCCCCCCATCTAATTTCTTTTAGTTCTTTGTGAGGTTTGCGCTAAAGACTCCTCAGCTGCAGGAGAGAACTGGTTTGGCTCCCTTACATAATTTGGAAACATCATTTTCTCTTTCGATCCAATTTAAAAAACTCGGCCTCCTTATAACCGAACACCCTGCTGGTAGATTAAAAAAAAAAAACTGCTCAACCGAGTTTGAGATGAGACCACGGACAGCCCTCTCTGATGGAGGCCTTTGTTGGAGGCTGGAATTATCTTTTGGGAGCCCTTTAGGGGGTTTTCTCCCCAAGCCATCGCCCACGTAAGTACATCAGAGGGATCTCTACAGCCGAAAGCCGGCCCCCACCCTCAAGTGAGAGCACATGGGGCCAGCTGAAGTGCCCCACCCTCACGAAAGCTGGAGAGTCCATTAGGGAAGCACGAATCCCTGTCGCATTTGCTTTGAAATGCGGCGCATTGGAGCAGTCAAATTCAGAATTGGAAAATCAATTCTATTCCCATCTAAGTGTAGTATAGCTGCACTCTACGAGTCGAATTGCCTAGCTGCTTTCCGAGGAATCAGGACAGGTGTAAGACTTTAGGACAAGCACGTCCTGTATCTGATCTTAGGCGGTACTGATTTTAAGGGCCGCTACACGTACGCCTGACAGCAGTCGATCTGGGGAACGGCGGCACGCTTCCAGAGGCTTCCTCACAACATGCCATATCACTCATCCCCATGCCGCCGATCCGCTGTCCTGCAGCGCGCCGTAAATTTTCCCCGGTAAATAATCTGCATTTCAGCGCAGCTGCCAAAGGATGACAAACGCAGCCCCTTCCATCCCTTCTGCCAGATACGGCGGATGTAAATCGAGATAGGCCCAGATAATTACTGGTGGGAGGTGCCGGGGGACTGACTGAAAGAGCGGCGGGTGATAACGTCCTTCCCAGCTGCTCAAATATTGTAGGGAGCCACGTGAGAATGGCACTTATCAGCGTGACTCAGGATTAACTGTGTCGAGTTCGACTGTACCCCCCCTCTTAACACCAGAAGAAACAATAGCCAATCGCGCATTTGCTGCGACAGCGTCACCTCTTTCGGCGCTTCCAGAGTGGGAGTCTCAGGCCTTTTACTCCACCATAAATGCCGATCTCCTTCTCCTCAGCTCGCTCAGAATAAATCGACTGCCACGGCGTTCCCGGCCCGATGCCAAGATTGAAACCGAACGGTGCGTGAACATGGCGGATTTCTCAAAACGCCTCAATCTAACAGGGGCCGTATCGCCGCACTTCCAGAAACGGATCTGCGCTGTGTCTGCACCGAGTTCCAGCACATCAGAGGCAGTATCTATCACTTTCACTCTCAGAAATGGACTTAGCTGAACTGCACCCTGTCAAAAGTGTTTACTCACAGGAGGCAGCACCGATGCATTCTGGGAAATAGGGAACAGGATCCAACACTGGATTGACGAGCCCCTTGCAGCATGACCTGACTGTTGTTAACTTTGACGAGTGACACCGAGGGCTAGGAAACGACAGCCTGACCTCCGATGTAGCTAAGTGACGGTGTATTATGGAGGTCTTGCACTGAGATAATAGGGCAGGAGATTCGATTAAGCCAGGTAGTACGGATGAGTCAGTTAACATTTAGGGTCATTCTAAGCCTGTGTGGCTCCATTAAGAGATACACGCAGTGGGGGTCAGGGGTCACGGCATAGTTTTCCACAGGGTTATTAAACATGACAGGAAAGAACATCGGGCTTCAGTACCCAGAATCCCCCTCTCAGTTCAGAGTAGTCCACACAATCCCTGTGATGGCAGAGCAATCTCTGTTTGACATTTTTCCAGCACATGGACCTCATGCCAGAGTCAAAATGCGAGGGGGGCTGTGAACATGGAATGTTGTCTTGGGGGGTGGGACATTACCAGCAGGTTTATGGTTTCTGTCCCCCCAGATAGTTCCAAACTCTAATCAAATAATGAATAGAGTCAGGAGATAATAGGTAGTTAGCAAAACACGCTTATCTCCTAAATAAACAACAGGACATGTTAATATTTAGTGTAGTGACTGTTTGTGACCAACAGGGGGCCCCACACAGGTGCCTGGATTTCGTGGTGGAAAATTCTCCACTGGACACTGATTATGAACAGACAAGTATGAGGTAGCAATACAAAGACGGCAGCAAGAGACAGCAGACAAGAGTGGGAGTGGGAAGTGATGAGAGACGCGTGTGCGAGTCGCACGGGGGGATTATCTGCGCCGTGCACTCGCTCTGGCTCCCTCACTCCAACTGGAGTGGGGTCAAGGGTTCGAACATTGACTACACTCCAACATCACACCCAACATTCTGCTCCTCTCCAAGCCCGAAACTGCCGCATCCGTCGCTTGAAATGCAAGCCCACAGGAGGGCAGAAGTGCATGTACTGAGTTATTTTCACGCTGAAAACACTTGATTAATGGAATCGCTTCAATCAGCCCGACCCTGAAAGTCATTGTCATGCACATACGACAGGATACACAGACGTTAAAGGCGGCGCCAAGGACACGCGTGTTTCTGTCCTTGCTGAGCGGAGGCTCGCACCCGGAGATTCCTGAGATGCACACTCTCTCAAACCCGCATTAGCATTTTCGTTGTCTTTCAACCAGAACAAAGAGGATGATTCTCAGGAGGCCTGCAGTTCAACCACTGTCTCATTCTTCCTTCTAAAAATGGTCTGTTTACTTGTACGAAACACATCGCCTGCAATTGACTCCATTCTCCAGAGGAGGGTGGAGGAAGTGTGGGGTATCGGGCAACGAGACGCGACACAGGGAAAGTAACGGCAATAAAGCCTCAGTTCCAGGTCACTCTGCACCTTGCACCATAGGCCATGTGATGCCAGACGCCTATAACTGCAAATAAGTCAGTACCAGTACTGTGAAAAGTGGCAGCTCTCTGAAAAGGAAAGGAAAAGAAAATGTTAAACCGAAAGAACGAATGAAGATCTGCCAGGACGTGTCTCAGTCGGGGAGTCGCAGGCCAGCCTGGCTCGGCAGGCACGCAGCTCTAGGGAGCCCTCTGTAAGCATCGCTTTAGTAAGTGTCAGGACCCGAGCATGGAGCCTCGGGGCGTCCGTGGCTATGCCCGACTGCTGCCGCGCATCACGGTCGCCATCTCTGCCCCGCCCCTGCATGCGGCTCGTTTGTCAGGGCTACTGTCTACCACACCATGGCATCACCGACCCCCCCCACACAAACCCCCAGCTTGACCTCTAACCCACAAGCCCCCCACCATCCCCCAGGATGGGAGCAGCTACCTACTGACTGACTAATGAGGGCCCTTTGTCATCCTGTTAACAGCTGACGGGGAACCAAAGTTCTGCACATGCAGAACAGGGAAATAAATAAATAAGCGCTTCATTTTTTATCCAGTAATTATTTCTCAAATTAGAAAAAGCCGTCCACCTACTCGGGGCTCAATCTGTTCGGCTGACTGGCGACGCCTGGCCGGCATCCAGCTGCGAATCTGTCATGCCGTCACCAGCAGGGCAATTGTTGTTATTGTTATTAGCGTGTCTGGGTGAGAGTGAGGCGTGCCTCACCAAGCGCCCAGTTACTTACTTCCAGCTGTTCTCTGACTTGGGAGGGGGTGTTGGGAGGGGGTGTTGGGAGGGGGTGGGGGCGGTGGCATAGCCATTAGCATTCGGAAACCACTCGGATGCGGGCGATCGGGGAACGTGGAGGTTGTAAGGGCGGGAGAGGAACACGCGCACAGACGCGGATGTAAGCCGTCACGCGCGCGGGGCGTGATCTAAAGCTGCATCTTCTCCCCAGATGGCCTATTTGATGATTCACAACGGCAGGGGTTTCAGAGTCCCGTCTCAGTCCCGCGGGAAGTGGAGGTAGGCCTTTCAGCATGCGGCGGGTGAATCCCGCGCAGCACAGACGGCCTGCCTTGTACTGCCCTGCCTCGTGTGATGCACAGAGAAAGCCCATGCAAATCATTATTTTAATTCAGCACAGCGTATGTTCACCATTGATCAAGCACACTGATTGATTGAGTCATCAACGGAATCAGATCCCCAGGTAAATTCCTGAGCTCTCGCTCAACAGAAGGTCCTGATTCACGCTTTTTTTTCCATCAGTAAATAAACTCCCAAAAAATATCGCCTGTGTTAGGATTATCTTCCAGGGAGGCTTGTCTTGGACGGGTGATACATTTATTTATCTAACACTGTTGTGTCAGGATATTAGCTGGCGGACCTCGGGTATCATTAAAATAACCAAAAAAGTGAATTTCCTCCAAAAATGTAATGTGTTATTATGCATTAAACCCAAAAAATTAACAACTAATAGGTGGACTTTTTGTAAGGATGAATAGGTGTCTTCATAAGTCTAGACATATGTTTACATTTTTTATAAAAGCACTCTAGCCTGAACTCGTCTGGTCTAGTCCTTGAAAACATATCGGCTTATAGAAACCGAGATCTCGCTGCTGAGCCCTGAGTGTCTGCGGCAGAGCGGAGGCAGAAGATGGAGCGCTCTAGAGAGACAAAGTCTCCGTGAAAGGAACTAAATCTTATTCATGCTCGAGTATTCAAAATTCATACTCTTAATAAGTTTGCTAATCAATTTGGTAATGGAATGGAGGGGGAAATGGTAACCGAACGTGGTATGAGATTCATATCGTAAAAAATAAATAGCAAATGAAATTAAAATATGTAAATGGAAACATCTTTCAAAACTTAGCATCTGAATTTGACCTGACTGTTACTCACTGCCCTGCTAAAAGGAGCATGCGGGGTCAGATACCAAATAAATTGCGTTTCCCTTCCTGGAACGGATTAAAAACCAGATCCCCCCCCCCCCCCCCCCCATTTTTTTTCTGATCTTGCCTTTACATTATAAATTATAGATATGGCTTCCACAAACACGGGCATGTGAGCGTGAACACTGGCCCACACTGCTGACCTCTGACCTTTCAGCTAGCAGAGAACGCATCCAGTGAGGCGCCTGATAATCTGAGCTCTGGCTCACCCACCTTTGGTTCGATTTGGCATGAACACTTTTTGCGGGTTTCGTTGGTTTTGTAAAGGGGGACGTATTTTTTGAAAGGGACCGAATTACAGAGACAGAACCAGTGAATGGATGTGCACAGGTCAGCTGCATCAGGGGCCTGGTTACCTAGGGAACAGTAACCAGCTGGAGTTGCAACAGATGTGTTAGACAGCAGAGACCCTCTTCCTCTCGTTGCTCTATTGCGCCGCCTACTGTCGGCTGTGCACCTATGGAAATCAGCCAAGTGGCGCTCTCAGGTATGCGGAACATCGCTCCAAACACTGTACAGTGTACAGTGCGGAATGAAGGAGTGGCTGGCTACATCCCACCCCCGCCCTTGGTGAGTGGGGGGGGGGGGGGGGGGGGGGCTCTGAGGGACAGGTTAAAGAGGCTAGGAGACATCTCCAAGACACACATCGACAGCTCGACAGAGATTAAGCTAAAATGCCGGTAGGATCAGCCTCTATGTTTTTGACAGTGCGGGGAGGGGCTAATTGCTGGTTACAAGCCAAAACCCCCCCATCAGTCTTCATCAATTGGCGCAGATGGCAGAGGGAGTCCACAAGGAGGCCCCGCAGTGTTAGTCTTCCACATAAATGTACCGACCGTCTTCCCTGGCATCTGTCACGGCTATCCAACACAAAGGATTTCTGTTTCTTTGGGATTCGGCATGATAGTGACGATTTGACACCAGTCGGTATTCCTCTCACACAGTTATTCCAGTTATGATGTCCGCCATTCATAAGCTAGGCATTTTACAGAGGGAATCATGGCTTCACAGCATGGCCGGTCCTGTGACAGAGGAGCAGCCCCAGGGTGTCACCCCCACGCCCTTATTTCCACCTTTAAATGCAAAAAAATTGCCTGAGGTAAATAGCACTGCCCTGGAAAACGGTGACAGCTGCAGGTGAGGACAGGAAAGGAGGAATCAGACAGAAGACACCCCTTTTTGAATTGCTATCATTGTGACAAAAGACCTGCAAGACAACGAATACTTATTTTACTACAGGGAGCGCTTACTTTGCTACAGGGAGCGCTTACTTTGCTACAGGGAGCTCTTACTTTGCTACAGGGAGCTCTTACTTTGTCCTTATGCAGCAATCCCTGGGCCAGTTCCTGCTGAATGTGCTCCTCTGCTTGGCCAAGATGACCTACAGACAGTCATAGTCATTGTCCCGTATACTGTAGCAAGTGGCTTCCTGAGTGTTCTCAGCTCAACCCCGACACCCCCAAAGACCTCTCCCACACATTTGCACAGCCCAAGCCCACCCCCACGGCATTACCACGTCCCATTAGTGTCACTCAGCTCGGCGGACGAAAAACCTCCCACATTCATCCTACACTTTTTCACCGTGTAGTTTTGCCAATAAAACTGAGGAGGAGGTCACTGTTGGACATTCAAACCGGCGGTGCCCCTTTAATCTCTGTGATTTACTATCCAGTTATGTCAGATCAGTCGTTCGGTATGATCCAAGGTAACTGGCACTTGTAGGCGTGTTCGGCGGGAATGTGGAGCCACTCGGATACCTGGAGCCCGTCCAGAAGCCTGCACTCTGCTCCTCTGGATGGATTCCAGGGAAAGAGAGACACGCAGCCTCGCGAACAGGCGCTGCAGAGTGTTGATTTAACGCGCTGCGTCTGATTCATTTGCTTTAACTGCGTGTTTATTAAATTGTAATTATGCCGCGGTGACGTATCATGGGAGGTTATTGTAAACGCATCTGTCTGAGAGGCTAACGGGGAAGCTCATATGCGAATGGTGGGGATACTGCACGGCTGGTTCTGTCCGCCGCCGCGTCCGTACACATCGCTCAAGTCCGCCATCCCAGCTGTGGAGAGCAAGTCGCTCCATGAACAGCTGGCAACAAATCTCTCCACCACTGCACCCAGCCCCCTGCATGAAGAGCATCCGGAAAAGCCCTCGGGTCAATACCGTCTCCTTGAGCATTCCGCTCGCCCCCCCATCTCCCAGTCTCTCCATCTGAAGCCAATTCCCAACTGCTGGCTTCGTTCAAAAAGCGACTCCGCCACTCGGCTGTGATTATCCACGCTGACAGCACCATGTACCTTAGAGAAGTAAAAGCCTTTCTGTCGCTGTGTCTTTCCTGAGTATGCGCCCCCCCCCCCCCCCCCCCCCGCCATGTTCAATCTAAGCGTGACTACACAGACGTCCGAGAGCTTTTCGTTTATGTTTGCTTTGATTTATCTGTACTTACAGTCAGTTTTCTCAGAGTGACCTTACAGATGTCTAACTAGCGGCCCCAAAGCCTCCGTCACCGGAGAAGAGGGGGGTCATGCGGAGTGCAAACGGAGCTCGGAGAGACCAGACACCCCCCCGAGCAGCGCGCAGGGCGCCTGTCCCGCACAGGAGTCCGTGCTCTGCTTTTAAACTCGATTACCCGCATCCCGGCCCTGGCTTTTTATAGATAACGCCCCTGTGGAGGGATGCAGCCATCAGCCCAGCCTGATGTGTCATTTTCCTAATGACTTCCTGAAGAAGAGCGATGGACTCCTTCTGCGCCTCAGTGGCTTTGGCTCACTTGCTCGGAAATACAGATGGATTCTGAATGGCGACGTTATGAATGACATTCATGCCATTTCGGAAGGCAGCTGCGTGATGGGAGGCGGATGGACCCCGGTCGGGCCCCTTAAGGGGCCATGTGGCCCTTCACTGCAAGAGGGGGTGCAGGTTGGGATATTCACCTGCTGCTTAGCAGAACACAGTGCTTCATATACTGTAAGGAATGAGTTTGTTTAATATTTAGTGTAATGACTGTTTGTGGCCAACAGGGGGCCCCAGAACTAGGGGGCCCTATGAGGTTTGAGTGGTGGTAAACATCATCAGTGGGGTAGGATGCAGGGTAAATACGCAGAGGCTGGCAGATTATTACAGCCACCGAGGAATCCTGCTAACTCACACCCACAGAACCATACCATGCAAAAGGCTATGGAAACACATTCAGCCACACCACCCCCCCGGGGGTCTATCATGCAAGATCATGACCCCTAAGTAGAGTACTTGACCAGCACAGCTGTCTCCGTGAAACGAAGAAAGTGGTCAGCCTTGAGTTTCTTTGGAACATTCCGGCACGTTCCGGGCCTTTCCGAGCAGCGTGATCCGGCTCAGCGGCCCTGTGGTTAAAGAGCAGGTGTCGCTCCGCGATAATCACCGCATCAGGCCAATTAAATGATAATCGTGTATCACAGCAGTGAAGTACAGCCCGCCGTCTGTCTGCCAGCACACCTGGTATCAAGCTGGGGGGGGCAGGTCATTTGCCCAGCCCTCTCTAGGGCGGGGGGCTTGGGTAGGCAAAATGGTAGTGGACACTAGTCTCCACAGAACCCTCTGCCATTAGCCTCCCCCACAGCACTAAGGAAACCAGAAAACCCTCAGCAATCGGGTCATATTTTCAACTTTCGTCTTATCAGACCCCCAAGCAAAAACAGGAACATAAAAATCTTATAAGACAATCAATCTAACAAATCGCGATTGCCGTCCGAAGCTCCCTGCATTCTCTGATGCTTCTTCTGCTTCATTTTTCATACATTTAGAAGCAAGTTGTAAAATAAATCCACCTTTGCTGTCTCAACCAAACGCCAGAGACCCAGAACTTCGCGTGACGGGAAACGTAAGGACGGTTTTAAAGTGTGGAAGCCACAACGTGAGGGTCTAGACTCCAATTCCCATGACAGATGACGCTGCTGTCCTTGAGGTACACATTTAATCTGCAAGCCTGCGGCCAGCGAGTCGGTTAGAGTATAAATTTCTAAGCTAATATCGGTTTTAATTTCCGAGCCAAAAGAGGGGGTGATATTATTAAATCGAACATTCTTTTCGGGCACACTCCATAGGTATTCATTCTAGTTTTCTAGCTACTGCGGAAGCTAATAACATGTGTCTTTAAATGACTTGCTGCCGTTTACATATGAATGACCGGAATATAAATTGCTAAAACACAATGGAAGTTAGTTGTGTTTGGATAATGAAAAGTTCCTTGAATGGAGTGTGTCCTATTGTGGAATTCAATTAAAGTGTCTTTACACAGGCACAGAATTTAAACAACGTGCCTGCATGTGGACACTACTATTCAGTACATTTCAGTTACAAACGTCCAGATGTAAAATATACACTGTCAACATCCCCCCCACCATTGCACTTTAGCTCGGTGTTTTTCTGAATGACAGCCGGCTGAGGACTGGGACCCAAAACAGCACAGTCAGAAGCTCTCCATTCAGTAGTTGTCAGCTGTTGAATTAGGGATTATGGTTCAGGCGTATATGTGGAGCTCAAGGGAATTTACATCAACACTATAAAGGGCTGCATGTTAAACACACTGCAAGAAGATCACATACCAAGCTGATCACGCGTCTCAGAAATGCCCCGTCTCTGCGCACGAGCACGACACTGACGGCTGGGCGCACCATCTCCAAGCTGTGGAGAGTGACCAGAAGCGGTCGTGGGCTGCGGTCAGACGGTGAGAAGCGGTCATCGGCAGCGGTCAGACTGTCAGGAGCGGTCATTGGTAGCGGTCAGACTGTCAGAAGCCATCATTGGTAGCGGTCAGATGGTGAGAAGAGGTCAGGACTGGTCATCAGCTATGGTCAGATGGTGAGAAGCGGTCATCGGCACCAGTCAGACTGTCATAAGCAGTCAGGAGCAGCAGTCAGAAGGCGGTCAAGAGCGGTCATTGGTAGCGGTCAAGAGCGGTCATTTGTAGCGGTCAGACTGTCAGAAGCAGTCACTGGTAGTGGTCAGATGGTGAGAAGCGGTCATCAGAAGGGGTCAGATGGTGAGAAGCGGTCAGGAACGGTCATCAGCGGCAGTCAGATGGTGTGAAGCGGTCATCAGCAGCGGTCAGACTGCACATTTCATGGTAACTGCCCCCCTCCACAGTACCTGAGTCCTTAAGGGTTATCAAGTTATGCAAACGCACATCCCATCACCTCATACAGTATCCCATAATGCCCTAGTCCTCAAACTAAAGTCTGGGAGGGTTTTGTCATGCGTGACCAACACGCCGGCCAGTTTGCAGAGTGTCATCAGATCAGCACAGGAACGTGCTGGCGGGGGGGGGCGGGGAGGAGGGTTTCAGCTGCTCGATCAGTCAGCCTGAGAGCTGCTGACGCACTGAGACTGCTATGGGCTGGCTGTGTGGCCTCAATGCCCAGCCATGCATGGGCTCCTTGTAACACACACACACACCTCAACCCAAATACATACGCAATTCAATACATACATACACACACACACACCTCAACCCAAATACATACGCAATTCAATACATACATACACACACACACACACACACACACACACCGCAACCCAAATACATACGCAATTCAATACATACATATACACACACACACACATACACACACACCCCAACAGAGACACTCACCTGAGTAACATAGGTATTTAACCATATTAAATTGTTATGGTTTAAGCATCTCTATGCTCACCGAATACAGCAAATATTACAACCCTATACAATGCAGACGGTACCTTCCTTTTTGCGGAGGTTGGCACACAGACATATATTAAAATGATGAATATGTATCCACTGACCCCCGGAGTGCTTACACAGCCTGAGGATTCAGGGTTACACGCATTAAACCTTCATTTCAAGACATTTCAGAAAATCTCTAGTCACTCCCCAGAGGGCCCACACACTGCATTTCAGCTGGACTGACAGGAATCTATATCTGCATGAGGATTTCACACAGCTCACATCATCCTAAACTGTATTAATCAGTCAGAGCCCCCTCAGTGCACCCCCTTCTTCTCTACCTGTCTACCCCAAACCCATCCCCTTCCAGAGTCCCCTCAGTGCACCCCCTTCCTCTCTACCTGTCTACCCCAAACCCATCCCCTTCCAGAGCCCCCTCAGTGCACCCCCCTTCCTCTCTACCTGTCTACCCCAAACCCATCCCCTTCCAGAGTCCCCTCAGTGCACCCCCCTTCCTCTCTACCTGTCTACCCCAAACCCATCCCCTTCCAGAGCCCCCTCAGTGCACCCCCCTTCCTCTCTACCTGTCTACCCCAAACCCATCCCCTTCCAGAGCCCCCTCAGTGCACCCCCCTTCCTCTCTACCTGTCTACCCCAAACCCATCCCCTTCCAGAGCCCCCTCAGTGCACCCCCCTTCCTCTCTACCTGTCTACCCCAAACCCATCCCCTTCCAGAGCCCCCTCAGTGCACCCCCCTTCCTCTCTACCTGTCTACCCCAAACCCATCCCCTTCCAGAGTCCCCTCAGTGCACCCCCCTTCCTCTCTACCTGTCTACCCCAAACCCATCCCCTTCCAGAGTCCCCTCAGTGCACCCCCCTTCCTCTCTACCTGTCTACCCCAAACCCATCCCCTTCCAGAGCCCCCTCAGTGCACCCCCCTTCCTCTCTACCTGTCTACCCCAAACCCATCCCCTTCCAGAGCCCCCTCAGTGCACCCCCCTTCCTCTCTACCTGTCTACCCCAAACCCATCCCCTTCCAGAACCCCCTCAAAGCACCACCCACCCTATCTCCTAATCCGCACCCCAAACCCGTCCCAGCAGTGAGGGCCGAGGCTCACTGGCCTGAAAAACAAGCCTGCTGTATCCATCGTGGGCTGCCCGCTATCGGCAAAGAGTAGAGGTCCGTTGAGTTTTATTGGCTGAGGCATTGATAATTGGTTTTTATTTTCAATTTCATAGCAATGATAGCAGTGCGTAACACTAGTTATGGAGAACCGCGACGCTGATTAATTAATCGCTTTATCTCGGGTCACTTCCCCACAATATCAATATTTCTTCTGTCTACCAGGCTATTAAATAAGATGAAAGCATGTCGTTGGGCAGCGAGAACATTGAGACCCTTGACCTCCCCCATTCCCGGATTGGCCCTCACTCACTCCGTAACATGTCCTCTTACACGCACCAATGCACCCCCCCCATTAAGGTCCTTGTGTTAATATGCTAACGCCATCCAGCACGTCGTTGACGGTCGTGACTCCCTGCCTGCTGTGACACGTCTGATGTTGGCGGGGAGCTGACAGACCCCCCCCTTTTAGGGTGATATCCCTGAGAGGTACCCCCGGCCCCTCCCAAAAAGCTCCAACGGCGCCGCGGTGAAGGACAAGCACCCTAAGGAGGGGCGTTTATTTCAAAGAACCGAAAATGCCACACGACTGAGTCGTGACAAAATAAGATGGGCTGCGACACCATCACTTCCCACTTCATCCCGGGCAAAGGAACACAGCCTGCCTCACAAACTCTTCAACTTCCTGCATACTGGGCCCAGAGGGAAAACACAGAACTTGCCACCCCAGCTGATCTATTGTCTTAAAATTTTAAACGTACACTCCAGGGGATGGAAAAAAAAACAAATGCATTTTTTAAGCAAGCCGTGCAACGCCAAGGGTGTGAGTAGTGAGCACGCACACACTTTACTTATACATCACAGAGATCACTACGCCTCAGGCGAGAAAGCCGGCCGCTGCAGGGGCCAGCAGGGGTCACTGCTTATGCGAAGCGGCCAGGAAGTCCCACAGGGAGCCTACGTGTCCTGTCGATCAGCTCAGCGAGACAGGAACACACTGGCACATACAGCACAGCACACTGCCCCCCGGGGCACTGAATGCGTACAGCACACTGTCGTCCTGGGGATTAACAGACTCGCTGTATAAATGCCTCCCCATGGGAGACAGATTTAGTTAAACAAATTAAATGAAGTGTGCGTAATGACCCTGTCGTGGATTCCACCAGGCAGTTTAATCAGGAATCTTCAGCAGGCATTTTGATAAATTAATTGATAGATGGAGTTTCTACCGTATCTTTCCGGCAATGCTAAGGAGAATAATCCCAAAAAGGCGTCTCTGTGAAATCAAAACAGCGCCGAGTGCAGCCAGGTGACTGATAGCATGTGGGACAAAGAATGACTCGGCGCAGGCTTGTCTGCGTTATGGAAAACATAAGAGGAACTATGTGACGGACACCAAAGCCGAGCATATGGACAATGGTGCAAATGTGTGGGGAAATCACCACTGGGGGGCTCGAAATATAGCCGCTTCAAAAAGAGGAGGACTGCCTGGAATTTCAGTATTGCGGTAGGTGGGCTCCGGATCAGAGAATAGAGGATGGTACATAGGTATGACACGAGCATTTTTCATTTTTATTTGATTGCATTCACAGATCTTCGTAGGGACCTGAAAAGTGGTCCCCACAACGTCAAAATAACAGATTTTTATCACATTCTGGGGAACATTTGGTTCCCACAATAGAATATAAACTTAATCTAGACACACACACACACTCTCTCTCTCTCTCTCTCTCTCACACACACACACACACACATACACACACACACAAACAGATGCCAGAAATATCATTGGCTTCTCTAATTATGGGGGGGAGAAAGCAATATTTTGATTCCATTAGGGTGGACATCAGGGATAATGAGATTTTCTATTTCTTTTGCCTAATTCTCATGTACAGACAACCATGAGGTCATAAGTTTAAGGCTTGCATGGTGTATTTAGGTGGGACATGGGTGAGGGTGGGCTGGACTGGTGGGCGGGGGGAGTAGGTGCAGTCATGCTGTTAGTGCGTGATTCAGGCCAGAATACAGCTGATTAGCAGGTTCATTACCAGCCATGGAGGCAGATGTGATGCAATGCTGAGCATGAACAGGGGAACGGCGCCCCCAGCAGGATACATGTGGAACTGCAGGCAGTCTTACCCTGTAAGGAGGTCAATCCACTAATCAGCAGTTCTCAAACCAGTGGTGACTATGCTGATTGGCTAAAAAACAGGAAGGAAGGTACTAATTTGAAGGCTGACATGGGGATCGAGGCTAGTTTTTAATATTTTCCTCCCCAATAATGAAGAAATGCAGCCCATCCCCTCCAAGACCACGACTGTACTTAAAAGTTAATGCACAGCAGTGGGGTAACTTATAATAGAAACACACACAGCGAGCTGATAAAAAGCGATGAGCTTGGGCTGCTTCCCTCTGCTGACCTGCTTTTATTACCCGATGCTGGTCATTAGCGGGGAGAGGTACCGGGATTCGTGTTCCGGGGAGTGTGGAGCTGGCCGGCCAACCTCAGCTCACACCCCCCGCTGGGTCATCACCGACGCTGCTGTTCATGGCAGCAGAACTCAGCCCAGCAGACCCAGAACAGCCGTTTTGCCCAAACCAGCAGCATTTCCACCACCCCCCCCCCCATATCCCGTGACACTCGCTTCCATGGTGCCACTTACACCACTGTCACGCCACTTCCTCATCAGCATATTGTCTGGTTTTGGACAATAGCTGTACTATTTTGCTCTTTCTTGTATTGTTCTGCACTGTCTGTATTATGCACTAGCGCCTGTATTATTTAGCACTGCCTGTCCGCCTGTTTTGTATAGCACTGTCTGTCCATCTGTATCATTTTGTACATTCTATTGTTTTGCACCACCTGTATTGTTTTGCACCGCCTGTATTGTTTAACACTGCCTGTCTGCCTGTATTGTTTAAAACTGCCTGTATTGTTTTGAACTGGCTTTATTCTGTTTGTAACCAACTATGGCTGCATAACGAGCAAGAATTCTGATGCACCTTTTGCACATGGCCAATAAAGATCTCGAATCTTGAATCAAACAGCCGAGGTCCAACAATGCGAGTTAAACAGTCAGACAACACTGGCGGGAAGATGGTGACCTTCGCTGGACTTTGTCACCTGCCTGGCCAATGTTTCGGCAAAGGAGGGGGCCACAAAGGAGGAGGGGGCCACAAAGGAGGAGGGGGCCACAAAGGAGGAGGGGCACACAAAGGAAGAGGGGGCCACATCGCATTGTCCACCGCCGTAATGGCATTTATGTTCCGCCCTTGGCTTCTGAGCGACAAGGAAAGGATTCACTCATATTTTATTCACTTGGCCATCACCTCGTAGAAGACGCCCAGGTCAGCTCAGAGAAGCACCACCTTCCCACAATGCAGCAGCCGCCTGGACTGGCCGCATGGCTTGACAAATTACCCCCATCCTCAGTAATGCTTCTTAATTATTTACCTGAACAGAAACCGTTGTCAGAGGAGGTTGTTTGCTTCTGGCTGGCAGATGATTGATTTTTTTTTTGTTTTTTGAAAAACGACTTTGCACAGAGCTGGGGTACATATGAGACACTATTTATTTATCTATTTCGAATTTCGTTTTGGATATTCAAGCTGCGATGTAATCTATGACCCCTAATCCTTTAATTTCATTTTTGATGCAAAAAAACCCCTCCTTTGAGCATATAGACTCCCCCACCCCCCATCCCCCCACCGAGATTCAGAGGCACAATCCAGTGGAATCTTAACAACTCAACTGACTGACCTCCTCTCAGAAAATTAACACCGGCCCAGAGGGACCTCGTTATTTCGGCCTGCTTTAATTTTCCATTCTATCTCTGAGAATTATCAACCTGCCGCTGCATTTAGGACGGCAGAGAACGCGCTCCGATACCGTAAGTAATGCACGCATTGCATCAGTCACTTTCACTGCTGCCAGGGGGCGCTCACTGGGGAATCACAAGGAGAATTCTCTCCTCGGGAAAGTCGGACGAGCTCTGCGGGAGAGAGCGGCTCTTCCTTGGGGGGGGGTGGGTCGCTGACACAGGACCTGATGAAGAGAAATGGACTGATTCCAGTGGAGAAAACGAAAAGAAAATTGAACAGTGGTGTGGAAAACAGGAGCCGCAAGCCTCTCGCAGGCGAGTGCGTGAAATCTCGCTGGAGGCATTGGCAGGGCCTCAGATGATCCCTTTAAAGGCAGAAAAGCAAACGCCCACGATCAGATAAAGAGGCACATCTGAAATCAATAAATCTGCATCTATCCTGACTGGCACTAAGGAATCCATTTTCTTATACTCGTGCTACAATTTCACATGACGATCCAATTCTTCTGGCACCACCTCTGAGGACTCGTGGTGGGCCGGTATTACAGACGTTACAAAAGATTTATTATCGTGGCGGTAGGTTGTGGACACTCGTCACTCTAAATCTGCACGGGGAATGTAGTGAAAACAAGCAATCCCACGCGATCCAATGTTTTCCTGAAACGATGGCTTTTTGGAAACTAACACGTTGGCCTGTAATACAACGCTAGCCCAGAGCAGTGTTTCCCAGAATCCTTTTAGCCAAATTAAAGCACCATTGTTTGGTCCGGCAGCCACATTATTAGATAAGTATTATTATTGGTAATAACTGGAGAGTGTAAGCGATTCTGATCAAATCTGCTCGGAGCTTTGAAAAACCAGCTGGAATCATGCGATGAAAATTAATAGCCAGACTGTAAACAGTGAAACAGCGGGATAACTGTGACAATTATCCGGTGTTGGATGATGAATCAAATACTAATTCGCAGTTTTTGATTAAATCAAATCTGTCCAGCCGCCACAAATGTTTGTCACTAGCTAGACTGAGATGGGCAGGGCCACCGTGTGCCGTAAACAGAGAAGTGGTGTCGGTTCTGGGCGTTTTCAAAGAGACACTAAAATCCTGTCAGACTCAGAAGACACCCCTCCTTGGACCCACATCAGGCCCTAAACAGATAAATCGACAGCAGCCAGCTGGCATGTCTCCGAGCCGGCAGGAATCGATGCGTCCATCGGGGTCTGGACACCCACAGCGGCTGATGGTCCCCGATTCAGATGAAATGTCACGGACACTGACGTTTGCGATGGAAAGTGGCTCCGGCGTGGTCAGCTCAGCGGCAAACACACAATAACTACACGACGGCACTGCGTGGTGTGAAACAGATTTCATTTGCTGAATGTCCTCTCTCTACAAAAGGATATTTTACTAGGATAAGTTCCCCCCCCCCCCCCCCAAGGGTAAAGCCCTTTGATGTGCCTCTGCCTCAGGCAGCATGGATGGTAAGTCGTTTGGAGCGGGACGGGGGACACCATGATCACAGACACCTAGGAAGGGTTTTTGGGGGGTTCGGGTCACCCAGAGGCTGGCTAGAGTCGAGGCGTACCTAGGCCCCCACCAAACCCCCATCTGACACCCCCAGGTTCCTGGAACTCGCAGCGATCTGCTAGCAATGCGTTAGTGAGATCAGCAGGAGTGCGTTGGACCTGGTCCTGTTTGCGCGCACGCACACACACACACACAGACACACACACACACACACACACACACACACACACACACACAGCCTACCCCCCACCCGCCATCCCGCTTTCAGACGAGCCCGCCCTTCTCAACGCCGTCCCCCGCAATCATTCTAAACGGCACGGCTCTCCATGCGTTGATCAGGTCCGGCGCTCCAGCGCATTTCCTGTCATGTTTACCGCTTTTGCCGCTCGCTGGCATTTTGGGGGCGGGAATAACATTTCCAGAACTCCGTTTGCGACGGGGGCTTCCTGTCAACGAGTACGGATTTCATCCAGGGAAAGAGGCGGGTTAGGGAGAGCGGGAGAGTGGGGGGGGGGGGGGGGGGGCGCTCCAGGTCCATCTGGCGGGGCTGCGCGGGGGGGGGGGGGGGGGTCATGTCATCAGAATAGTCTCATTACTCATGAATGAGCACAGCTACATCTGGGCCGGATGAGTCACCTAGCAGCAGCGGCCTCTGAATGCACAAACGCACAGGAAATAATAATAATAAGAAAGAAAAAAAATTCTGA